>NC_092241.1:51215416-51330416 GCF_036320965.1 Panulirus ornatus
AAATTCAAAATTCGTATAATTAGTCGAGTAATTAGCATCTAAATTCTATCATAATTAGTCCAGCTGCTAATTGAACGGTTAATATTATGAATTACAGTCTTTTGACTCCAAATACTTAAATACCATATAAAATAACATCTATACACAGATTTTCATTAAAATCTGAGGAAGTTGAAAATTTGAGCAAAAAAAAAAAATAAAATAAGGATTTTCTTGATTTTTTGAAAAAATAGATTTTCTTGAAATTTCCACCATAGATACTATAATGTAAGCTGAATACGAATCTGTGGTCAGAATCTAAAAAATTTGTATAAGTAGTCGAGTAATTAGCGTAGAAAATTTTATCATAATTAGTCCAGGTGCTAATTAAAAGGTTAATATTATGAATTACAGTCTTTCGACGCCAAATACTTAAATAACATATAAAATAACATCTATACACAGATTTTCATTAAAATATGAGGAAGTTGAAAATCTGAGCAAGAAAAATACAAGGGTATAGCCTTGGATTTTTCTTGATTTTTTTGAAAATAGATTTTCTTGATACTTTCAGCATATATACTTTAATGTATGCTGAATACGAATCTGTGGGCAAAATCTAAAATTTTTTTATAATTAGTCGAGTAATTAGCGTAGAAAATTTTATGATTAGTCCAGGTGCTAATATAAGGGTTAATATTATGAATTACAGTCTTTTCTCTCCAAATACTTAAATTCCATATGAAATAACATCTATACACAGATTTTCATTAAAATTTGAGGATTTTGAAAATCTGACCAAGAAAAAAGGCAAGGATTTTTCTTGATTTTTTTGAAGAGATAGATTTTCTTGAAATTTTCATCACAGATACTTTAATGTATGGTGAATACGAATTTGTGATCAAAATCTAAAAAATTCGTATAGTAGTCGATTAATTAGCGTAGAATATTTTATCATAATTACTCCAGGTGCTAATTAAACGGTTAATATTATGAATTACAGTATTTTGGATCCACATACTTAAATACCGTATAAATTAACATCTATACACAGATTTTCATTAAAATCTGGGGAAATTGAAAATCTGAGCAAAAAAAAAATACAAGGGTTTAGCATAGAAAATTTTATCATAATTAGTCCAGGTGCTAATTAAAAGGTTAATATTATGAATTAAAGTCTTTTGGCACCAAATACTTAAATAACATATAAAATAACATCTATACACAGATTTCCATTAAATTCTGGGATGTTGAAAATCTAAGCAAAAAAAAAAATACCAGGATTTATTATGAATTTTTTTTTGGAATAGATTTTCTTGAAATTTTCGGCATATATACTTTCATGTATGCTGAATACGAATCTGTTGTCAAAATCTTAAAATTTGTATAAGTAGTCGAGAAATTAGCATAGAAACTTTTATCATAATTAGTCCAGGTGCTAATTAAACGGTTAACTTTATGAATTTCAGACTTTTCTCTCCAAATACTTAAATTCCATATGAAATAAAATCTATACACAAATTTTCATTAAAATCTGAGGAAGTTGAAAATCTGAGCAAAAAAAATACAAGGGTATAGCCTTGGATTTTTCTTGATTTTTTTGAAAAAATAGATTTTCTTGAAATTTTCAGCATAGATAGTTTTATGTATGGTGAATACGAATATCTGGTCAAAATCTAAAAATTTGTATAAGTAGTCGAGTAATTAGCATAGAAAATTTTGTCATAATTAGTCCGGGTGCTAATTAAAAAATTGATATTATGAATTCCAGTCTTTTGTCTCCAAATACTTAAATTCCAGATGAAATACCATCTATACACATGTTTTCATTAAAATCTGAGGATGTTGAAAATCTGAGCAAAAAAAAAAAAGGCAAGGCTATAGCCTTGGATTTTTCTTGATTTTTTTGAAAAATAGGTTTTCTTGAAATTTTCAGCATATGTACTCTTATATATGCTGAATACGAATCTGTGCTCAAAATGTAAAAATTCGTATAAGTAGTCGAGTAATTAGCATAGAAAATTTTATAATTAATCCAGGTGCTAATTAAAAGGTAAATATTATGAATTCCACTCTTTTGACACCAAATACTTAAATAACATATAAAACAACATCTATACACAGATTTTCATCAAAATCTGGGGAAGTTGAAAAGATAGATTTTCTTGAAATTTTCAGCATATATACTATAATGTATGGTGAATACGAATCTGTGGTCAAAATCTAAAAAATTTGTATAAGTAGTCGAGTAATTAGCGTAGAAAATTTTATAATTAGTCCAGGTGCTAATTAAAAGGTTAATATTATGAATTACAGTCTTTTGACACCAAATACTTAAATAACATATAAAATAACATCTATACACAGATTTTCATTAAGATATGAGGAAGTTGAAAATCTGAGCAAAAAAAAATATAAGGGTATAGCCTTGGATTTTTCTTGATTTTTTTGAAAAATTAGATTTTCTTGATATTTTCAGCATATATACTTTAATGTATGCTGAATACGAATCTGTGGGCAAAATCTAAAAAAAATTTATAATTAGTCGAGTAATTAGCGTAGAAAATTTTATGATTAGTCCAGGTGCTAATTAAAGGGTTAATATTATTAATTACAGTCTTTTCTCTCCAAATACTTAAATTCCATATGAAATAACATCTATACACAGATTTTCATTAAAATTTGAGGATGTTGAAAATCTGACCAAAAAAAAGGCAAGGATTTTTCTTTATTTTTTTGAAGAAATAGATTTTCTTGAAATTTTCATCATAGATACTTTAATGTATGGTGAATACGAATTTGTGATCAAAACAAAAAAAAATCGTATAAGTAGTCGATTAATTAGCGTAGAAAATTTTATCATAATTACTCCAGGTGGATTTTTCTTGATTTTTTTGAAAAAATAGATTTTCTTGAAATTGTCAGCATATATACTATAATGTATGCTGAATACGAATCTGTGCTCAAAATATAAAAATTCGTATAAGTCGTCGAGTAATTAGCATAGAAAATTTATTATAATTAGTCCAGGTGCTAATTAAAAGGTTAATATTATGAATTACAGTCTTTTAACACCAAATACTTAAATAACATATAAAATAACATCTATACACAGATTTTCATTAAATTCTGGGGAAGTTGAAAATGTGAGCAAAAAAAAGGCAAGGCCTTGGATTTTTCTTGATTTTTTCTGAAAAGATAGATTTTCTTGAAATTTTCAGCATATATACTATAATGTATGCTGAATACGAATCTGTGGTCAAAATCTAAAAAAAAATGTATAAGTAGTCGAGTAATTAGCGTAGAAAATTATATAATTAGTCCAGGTGCTGATTAAAAGGTTAATATTATGAATTACAGTCTTTTGACACCAAATACTTATATAACATATGAAATAACATCTATACACAGATTTTCATTAAGATATGATGAAGTTGAAAATCTGAGCAAAAAAAATACAAGGGTATAGCCTAGGATTTTTCTTGATTTTTTTTGAAAAAATAGATTTTCTTGATATTTTCAGCATATATACTTCAATGTCTGCTGAATACGAATCTGTGAGCAAAATCTAAAAAATTTTTATAAGTAGTCGAGTAATTAGCGTAGAAAATTTTATGATTAGTCCAGGTGCTAATTAAAGGGTTAATATTATGAATTACAGTCTTTTCTCTCCAAATACTTAAATTCCATATGAAATAACATCTATACACAGATTTTCATTAAAATTTGAGGATGTTGAAAATCTGACTAAAAAAAAAATGCAAGGATTTTTCTTGATTTTTTTGAAGAAATAGATTTTCTTGAAATTTTCATCATAGATACTTTAATGTATGGTGAATACGAATTTGCGATCAAAATCTAAAATTTCGTATAAGTAGTCGATTAATTAGCGTAGAATATTTTATCATCATTACTCCAGGTGCTAATTAAACGGTTAATATTATGAATTACAGTCTTTTTAATCCAAATACTTAAATACCGTATAAATTAACATCTATACACAGATTTTCATTAAAATCTGAGGAAGTTGAAAATCTGAGCCAAAAAAAATACAAGGCTATAGCCTTGGATTTTTCTTGATTTTTTTGAAAAAATACATTTTCTTGAAATTTTCAGCACATATAATTTAATGTATGCTGAATACGAATCTGTGCTCAAAATATAAAAATTCATATAAGTCATCGAATAATTAGCATAGAAAATTTTATCTTAATTAGTCCAGGTGCTAATTAAAAGGTTAATATTTTGAATTACAGTCTTTTGACACCAAATACTTAAATAACATATAAAATAACATCTATACACAGATTTTCATTAAATTCTGGGAAGTTGAAAATTTAAGCAAAAAAAAAAATGCCAGGATTTATCTTGATTTTTTTTTAGAATAGATTTTCTTGAAATTTTCAGCATATATACTTTCATGTATGCTGAATACGAATCTGTTGTCAAAATCTAAAAATTTGTATAAGTAGTCGAGTAATTAGCATAGAAACTTTTATCATAATTAGTTCAGGTGCTAATTAAACGGTTAATGTTATGAATTACAGACTTTTCTCTCCAAATACTTAAATTCCATATGAAATAAAATCTATACACAAATTTTCATTAGAATCTGAGGAAGTTGAAAATCTGAGCAAAAAGAAATACAAGGGTATAGCCTTGGATTTTTCTTGATTTTTTTGAAAAAATAGATTTTCTTGAAATTTTCAGTGTAGATAGTTTTATGTATGGTGAATACGAATCTGTGGTCAAAATCTAAAAATTCGTATAAGTCATCGAGTAATTAGTATAGAAAATTTTATCATAATTAGTCCAGGTGCTAATTAAAAGGTTAATATTATGAATTACAGTCTTTTCACACCAAATACTTAAATAACATATAAAATAACATCTATACACAGATTTTCATTAAATTCTGGGAAGTTGAAAATCTAAACAAAAAAAATACCAGGATTTATCTTGATTTTTTTTAGAATAGATTTTCTTGAAATTTTCAGCATATATACTTTAATGTATGCTGAATACGAATCTGTTGTCAAAATCTAAAAATTTGTATAAGTAGTCGAGTAATTAGCATAGAAACTTTTATCATAATTAGTTCAGGTGCTAATTAAACGGTTAATGTTATGAATTACAGACTTTTCTCTGCAAATACTTAAATTCCATATGAAATAAAATCTATACACAAATTTTCATTAGAATCTGAGGAAGTTGAAAATCTGAGCAAAAAGAAATACAAGGGTATAGCCTTGGATTTTTCTTGATTTTTTTGAAAAAATAGATTTTCTTGAAATTTTCAGCATAGATAGTTTTATGTATGGTGAATACGAATCTGTGGTCAAAATCTAAAAATTTGTATAAGTCGTCGAGTAATTAGCATAGAAAATTTTATCATAATTAGTCCAGGTGCTAATTAAAAGGTTAATATTATGAATTACAGTCTTTTGACACCAAATACTTAAATAACATATAAAATAACATCTATACACAGATTTTCATTAAATTCTGGGAAGTTGAAAATCTAAGCAAAAAAAAAAAAAAAATACCAGGATTTATCTTGATTTTTTTTTAATAGATTTTCTTGAAATTTTCAGCATATATACTTTCATGTATAATTAGTCCATAATTAGTCCAGGTGCTAATTAAACGGTTAATATTATAAATTACAGTCTTTTGACATCAAATACTTAGATAACATATAAAATAACATCTATACACAGATTCTCATTAAAATCTGAGGAAGTTGAAAATCTGAGCAAAAAAAATAGATTTTTCTTGATTTTTTTGAAATGATAGATTTTCTTGAACTTTTCACCATAGATACTTTCATGTATGCTGAATACGAATCTGTGGTCAAAATCTAAAAAATTCGTTTAAGTAGTTGAGTAATTAGCATAGAAAAGTTTATCATGATTACTCCAGGTGCTAATTAAACGGTTAGTATTATGAATTACAGTCTTTTGAATCCAAATGCTTAAATACCGTATAAAATAACATCTATACACAGGTTTTCATTAAAATATGAGGAAGTTGAAAATCTGAGCAAAAAAAAATACAAGGGTGTAGCCTTGGATTTTTCTTGATTTTTTTGAAAAAATTGATTTTCTTGAAATTTTCAGCATATGTACTCTTATATATGCTGAATACGGATCTGTGCTCAAAATATATAAATTCGTATAAGTAGTCGAGTAATTAGCATAGAAAATTTTATCATAATTAGTCCAGGTGCTAATTAAAAGGTTAATATTATGAATTACAGTCTTTTGACACCAAATACTTAAATAACATATAGAATAACATCTATACACAGATTTTCATTAAAATCTGGGAAGTTGAAAATCTGAGAAAAAAAAATAGATTTTCTTGAAATTTTAAGCATAGATAGTTTTATGTATACTGAATACGAATCTGTGGTCAAAATATACAAATTCGTATGATTACTCGAGTAATTAGCATTCAAATTTTATAATTAGTCCAGGTGCTAATTAAACGGTAAATATTATGAATTTCAGCCTTTTGACACCAAATACTTGAATAACATATAAAATAACATCTACACACAGATTTTCATTAAAATCTGAGGAAGTTGAAAATCTGAGCAAAAAAAAAAATTACAAGGCTATTAGTATAGCCTTCGATTTTTCTTGATTTTTTTTGAAAAAATAGATTTTCTTGATATTTTCAGCATATATACTATAATGTATGCTGATTACGAATCTGTGGGCAAAATCTAAAAAAATTTATAAGTAATCTAGCAATTACCATAGAAGATTTTATCATAATTAGTCCAGGTGCTAATTAAAGGGTTAATATTATGAATTACAGTCTTTTGTCTCCAAATACTTGAATTCCATACGAAGTAACATCTATACACAGATTTTCATTAAAATCTGAGGATGTTGAAAATCTGACCAAAAAAAAGGCAAGGATTTTTCTTGATTTTTTTGAAGAAATAGATTTTCTCGAAATTTTCATCATAGATACTTTAATGTATGGTGAATACGAATTTGTGATCAAAATCTAAAAAATTCGTATAAGTAGTCGTTTAATTAGCGTAGAAAATTTTATCATAATTACTCCAGGTGCTAATTAAACGGTTAATATTATGAATTACAGTCTTTTGGATCCAAATACTTAAATACCGTATAATTAACATCTAAACACAGATTTTCATTAAAATCTGGGGAAATTGAAAATCTGAGCCAAAAAAAATACCAGGCTATAGCCTTGGATTTTTCTTGATTTTTTTTGAAATAATACATTTTCTTGAAATTTTCAGCATATATAATTTAATGTATGCTGAATACGAATCTGTGCTCAAAATATAAAAATTCATATAAGTCATCGAATAATTAGCATAGAAAATTTTATACAAATTAGTCCAGGTGCTAATTAAAAGGTTAATATTTTGAATTACAGTCTTTTGACACCAAATACTTAAATAACATATAAAATAACATCTATACACAGATTTTCATTAAAATCTGAGGAAGTTGAAAACCTGAGCAAAAAAATACAAGGCTATGGCCTTGGATTTTTCTTCATTTTTTCTGAAAAGATAGATTTTCTTGAAATTTTCAGCATAGATACTTTTATGTATGCTGAATGCGAATCTGTGATCAAAATATAAAAATTCGTATCATTAGTGTAATTAGTGTGATTAGTGTAAATTTTCAGTACTAAAAAATGGGGTATTTGCGGTCAAGTGATATATAATATACTAGTTATTTTTCAAGCTTCTGTCAACTATAGAAAGGTTTTATCATGTTATATGAGAGTTGTGAGGGAAAAGGTTTTTTGGGCGAAAAATTACCCTGAAGCATTACCTATGATTTTTAGTATTTATCGAAGGGAATTAGATATCCTTGAAAAGTTCAGTATAAATTCCATTTTTCGTGCTGATTTTGAATCTGTTGTTAATATTTTGTTTAAGGTTCATTTAGGCCTGTAATTAATGATGTCATTTGAAGATGATTGTGTAATTTGTCGGTACTAATAAATCGGGTATTTACGGTCAAGAGAAGCATAACTAGTTATTTTCCATGCTTATGTCAACTATAGAAAGGAATTTATCATTTCATATGAGAGTTCTGAGGGAAAAAGTTTTTTGGGCGAAAAAATACCCTGAACTATTACCTGTGTTTTTTTGGTATTTTTCGAAGGGAAATAGATTTGCCTGAACACTTCAATATAAGGTCTCTTTCTCATCCTGAATTTCAATCTGATTCTAAAATATGGTTTAATGGTCATTTAGTCCTTTGATCAATAATCATATTTGAAGAAAATTGTCATATATTCGGTTCGTATTAACCGGGTATTTACGGTCAAGGGCAGCATAACTACATATTTTCCCTGCTTATATCGAGTATAGAAGGGTTTCATCATGTTATGTTACACTTCTGAAAGAAAAGGATTTTGGGCTTAAGAAATACTCTGAGCTACTACCTGCAATTTTTTTATATTTTTCGAAAGGCAGTAGATTTGTTTGAAAACTTCAGAACGAATTATAATTTTCATGCTGAATATGAATCTGAGGTTGAAATATTATTTGGGGGTCATTAATGCTCGTAATTATTATTTGTTTAGTTTTTTATCGTGTATATTTCAAGTATGAAAGCGTCTTTTATATTTTTCTACTCATATTTTGAAAGATAACTTTTTGGGGATCCAAAAAGAATACTGTGAAAAATCAATACCTGCATTTTCTTTTTCTTTTTTTTCTTCATATTTTTGCAGATGGAACTTTATATGACTAATAATTTGGCATATTTTTGCAGATGGGACTTTATATGACTAATAATTTGGTATATTTGGCAGATGGGACTTTATATGACTAATAATTTGGTATACTTTTGCAGATGGGACTTTATATGACTAATAATTTGGTACATTTTGGCAGATGGGACTTTACATGACATAATTTGGCATATTTTTGCAGATGAGACTTTATATGGCTAATGATTTGGTATATTTTGGCAGATGGGACTTTATATGACTAATAATTTGGTACATTTTTGCAGATGGGACTTTATGTGACTAATAATTTGGTATTTTGGCAGATGGGACTTTATATGACTAATAATTTGGTATATTTCGGCAGATGGGACTTTATGTGACTAATAATTTGGTATATTTTTGCAGATGGGACTTTATGTGACTAATAATTTGGTATATTTTTGCAGATGGGACTTTATATGACTAATAATTTGGTATATTTTGGCAGATGGGACTTTATATGACTAATAATTTGGTATATTTTTGCAGATGGGACTTTATATGACTAATAATTTGGTATATTTTTGCAGATAGGACTTTATATGACTAATAATTTGGTATATTTTGGCAGATGGGACTTTATATGACTAATGATTTGGTATATTTTGGCAGATGGGACTTTATATGACTAATGATTTGGTATATTTTGGCAGATGGGACTTTATATGACTAATAATTTGGTATATTTTTGCAGATGGGACTTTATATGACTAATAATTTGGTATATTTTGGCAGATGGGACTTTATATGACTAATAATTTGGTATATTTTGGCAGATGGGACTTTATATGACTAACTTACTGATCCCCTTTTCCACTTCTTATAATGAGAGTAAATGTTTCTTCTTCTTTCCCCCTCGCCACCACCACCATCACCACTGACAACTATCTACCTGGTGTGTAGGTGGGTTGGCGTTAGTGGGGAGCGAGAGAGGATAGACGTGTACCATCGTGGCGCCCACAGCTGCATCCGCTCCCATGTCACCACCACGTCCCTTGCTGCCCAGACGTGCTGCTATGACAGGTCTGTACCTCCCTCCCTCCCTCCCAGACACCATGCCTGTACCCAGTGTTCTCTGTAGTCTTGTAGCAGTTATGTAATGGTTGTTCTTCCTGTGGCTGTACCATACCTCCCTCCCAGACACCATGCCTGTACCCAACTGTTCTCTGTAGTCTTGTAGCAGTTATGTAATGGTTGTTCTTACTGTGGCTGTACCATACCTCCCTCCCAGACACCATGCCTGTACCCAACTGTTCTCTGTAGTCTTGTAGCAGTTATGTAATGGTTGTTCTTACTGTGGCTGTACCATACCTCCCTCCCAGACACCATGCCTGTACCCAGTGTTCTCTGTAGTCTTGTAGCAGTTATGTAGTGGTTGTTCTTACTGTGGCTGTACCATACCTCCCTCCAAGACACCATGCCTGTACCCAACTGTTCTCTGTAGTCTTGTAGCAATTATGTAGTGGTGGCTGTACCATACCTCCCTCCCAGACACCATGCCTGTACCAACTGTTCTCTGTAGTCTTGTAGCAATTATGTAGTGGCTGTTCTTACTGTGGCTGTACCAGGAGATAGATATACCACCATCACCCCCAGTAGCCTTGCTCCAAGAACAGGTCTGTACTGTAGCATTATGTAGTGTTGTAACATTTTTTTTTTTAGTGTAAAATGAGTCTTTTATCATTGTCACAGCCGCTTCAAACGTTACCCAGACCCACTTTTGTGACAGGTTTATATATTATAATATTAGTAGTAACTGTTCTCTGGTCCTGTAACAGTGACGTGATAATCTTTAGAACTCATATCGTGTATGCCTGGCCTTGACCGCCCTGGAGATCCATTACGTAGACCTTCCTAAAAAGCATCTGTGACTGTGGCCATGTAGCAAGTCCTCCAGCCTTATGTGCCACCTGTTTGTACCACTGCATTACAGTCAAGTCGTTTGTACCTCTATAACTGACACGTATACTGGTATACCAGCTGTTCTTTGGCAACTCTACGATTATTCTTTTGTAAAGTCAAACTATGACAGCTTTTTTTAACGTTATTTTCGTTACCAATTTCCTTGCAGTGAAAGATTGAGTTATGCCAGATAACGAACTGTGCCCTTTTTTTTTTTTTATGCATCATCAGTATATGCCAGCCAGCATTTTACTGTAAGCTTATATGCAAGCCCATTTTCAGCTTTCATTCAGTAGATTGTACATAAATCTTACCACTTAGGCTTCCAAGCTGAACAAGCTTCATTTAGACAAGAGATGCAGTGATCACAATGTTGCGAGATGTTTCGGGGGCCATCTTGTGTCACACCTCGACATGTTACTAAGAAAGTCTTTAAGACTTAAATGTGTTGGAGGCATTTAAACACCGAGGAAGTTAGGGGAGGAGGGGGAACTGGAGACAAGCTTAAAAGTATGAGCAATTGATTATGCATGAAATAAAGAATGAAGATGTTGATGAAAGAATAAATGGAACCGAAGAAGGAGAGGAGTAGACATCATGTGTGTTCTCACACGAGTTTGTGCTAGGTTACCATTACAGACATATCAGTTACTATTTATTCATTTCATAAGTCGGCTTTGTGATATTTTTTGTAAACATGTGATCCATTTTCAAGGAAGCTACGTCTGTATCTATAGAAGTCCCTCTTAATTATTAGCCATGAACTACTTTGAGCAGCTCACAGGACCAAAGTATCCGTTGAAACGGCAGCATTTCACTTGCCCGCTGTACAGAAACAAATTTGAGTTTGAGGTGCTACACTTAAAATCCCGCATCGTATATTCGCATTTGAAGGAACCCATTGGTGGTAATTTCTTTAAATTCTGTCATATCTAGAAAACGCACGTCCCTGTTCTGCTATCCTGCCATGTACACTTTCTACAACGCTTTCCACACGTATTGTTAACGATGGTCCACTTGACATTGGGTTAGGTTGGGTCATCTTATGTTACATTATACATCGTTATATACATATATATATATATATATATATATATATATATATATATATATATATATATATATATATATATATATATAAACTAGATCAGCAAAATAGAACAAGTGTAGAAGGAAATTACCTAATTGAAAATACATTTTAATTGAAGAATTTATTTCAAATTCTTATTGAGATGGATGGGTCTAATGATAATAATCAAGTCATAGTTTTCCACCTTTATTATATGAAGCACAGAAACTTGCTCTGCCTTTCCATTACCTTATATACGATTAATTGTTCATACTTTTAAAGTTTTTTGACCCCTAGAATTTTAACGAGCAATTTGGGAACTGCTAGATTAAGGCATTCAGTACCCCGTCCTGTCTCAAAATAGAAAACTAAAACGTTATTTGAATAAAATACTGAAAAATACTAAACACTACCGCTCCTTTATTCACCCATGACTTCCCTGCACCACTCACAAAGTTGGCTAGGTTATAGGTAAGGTCTGTAGAAACCCCCACTGCTGCTGTGTTGCTCTCTGCCTTCATGACATGAACTCAGACTCTCAACCATGTAATTTCAGGGAGCGCAAACTTCTGACCCGAGGGAGCGGAGCAGGCAGCCCAGCACTCGTGAGTCCTCAAGTCAACTCGGCTCTACACTGGCAGGTGGACATACTACCCTGGTTGGCCTGCCGGGGCAACTTCCTCAGGTAAGACACCTTCTCAGGGCTGCTTCACCAACTGGTGTTGTGAACTCCTTAGAAAGATGAATGGTCGTCTTTCCCTGAAGTTCCTTATAGAGTAATTAGTCAATGTCTTATGTGTGTCATATGTGGTACCTAATAGGCCTTGTGTCATATGTGATACCTAGTATATTTGTCATGTGGTGCCCAGTATATGCCATATGTGGTACCTAATATGTGTCATATGTGATACTAGTATGTTATGTCATATGTGGTAACCTATTGTTATGTGTGTCATATGTGGTACCCAGTATGGCATGTCATATGAGGTACCTAGTGTGTTGTGCTATATGTGGTACCTAGTATGTCGTGCCACATGGTACCTAGTATATTGTGTCTTGTGGTACCTAGTATGCTGTCATGTGGTACCTAGTATGTGTCATATGATACCCAGTATGTCATGTGTGTCATATGCCATGCCTAATATGTTGTGTCATATGTGGTACTCAGTATGTTATGTTTCATATGTGGTACCTAGTATGTCATGTGTATCATATGTTGTACCCACTCATATGTGTACCCAGTTTATTATGTGTATCATATGTGGTACCCAGTATATTGTGTCATATATGATACCCAATATCACTGGAGTTCTCATGAGTGGAAGTGGTTGACCATTTAGAATTATGGGAGGTTACAGGTTGAATTCGTGTCTTTCTTGGGTAAAGAGAGTGATGGCGAATTTGTCTGGGGGATGCACACATTCTTTTCCCGAGTAATTAGTATCATGGTGTCGTGACTGGGGTCATCTGTGTATCAGAGGACTTTCATACTCTTGGGAAGATAATAAAGAGAGTACGAGAAAGAACTGCTCCTTGGGGCTCCCCAATGTATATTATAACATATTTGGAGGTGGAGTCTTTTTGGGTTGGGAACAGTTGTTTAGTGTTTGTAAGGTCAGTACAGTGTGAAAGGTTTGACAATATGGTGTTTATCTGAGGTGGGGGAAATATAAAATAAAAGTTGCTTAACTATGAGGCAAAGATGAGTCTTTTGTTGCTACATTGAGGTTTGTGGATGGCTATACAATGGCTAAAGTGGGAGAAAGTTAGTGTTGTTGCACACAGGTGCTGAGCATATTGAAATGAGGTTGAGTTGAAAGTTTATTCATTTTGTTGTGCAAGTAGTGAATGTTTGTGGTTGTTGAGAGGCTAGTGATTATTCTCATTGTTCATTTTTGTGGTTTGTCGTTTTGTTGAATTTTGAGAACGTGCATGATTGGGCTGGTGAGGCATATGTATGGTGGAGCGGATGTATTGTTTGTTAAGCATGTTGAAAGATTTAGTTTGTTTATAGCCTTTGTGTTGAATCTTGTGCTGTGGGTAAATATACACTAAAAGTGTGTTGCATGAGATGCTTAGTACAGATGGTGCTTTGTTGAGAGGAAGTGGTTGATACCTTCAGGGGAATGGGAGGGTGCAGGTTGGATTCGTGTCATGGGATTAAAAGGTTGATGGTGGATTTCTCTGGGGATGTAAAGTTCTTTCTTAGAGCAAGCTTGTGATCTAAATGCATGATGTAGTGTTATAAGTGTGCGGCCGCATGTGAGAGAACTTTCACACTGTGGTTTGCAGGGGTTTGGAAGAGTCATGTAGGCAGAGGTTAAATAGGGTTGGAGAAATAACTGCTCCTTGAGGAAATCAGCTGTAGAGCTCGGAAAATTTGAAAGTGAAGCTTTTGTGGATGACTCTGGCTTGGTAGCCAGCTGTGGAGTTGACCAGGCATTTGTGTGTCATATTTGTAGAGGTGTGTCAAGTTTTTCATTGGTGGGATGTGTCTGCAGAGTATCATATGCTTGTTGATGTCTCTGTATATTTTTCTATCACTTTATAGGAGTACATCCTATGTAGAAGGAATTATGGATTGATAAGATATAAGAGAAGCATTATGTGAGAGAAATATTATAACATGGGCTTCCCACAGATACCAAGCTGTGCGACCACCTAACAATGGCCAGAAGTGTCCCACCAACCCAGACAACCTCAAATACCAACAGCAGGTGTACATGGCCACTGATTACTGACTACTGTCCCACCACTCATGGCATGCAGCAGATGCAGATATCCATTCCAAGAAACATTAGGACCAGGTGACCATTCCAGGGATCAACAGGTTCAGCTGGGCACTTCAACAGCAGTAGGCCAAGGAAACCGGTTAGTCCAAGCAGTAGTAGTTTCTGATGAACACCCCAGATAGCATGAGTCCAAACGACCACTAAGAGCAACAGTATGTTCAGAACTCCAGGCAGCAGTACATTCCAGATGACCACTCCAGGCAGCAGAATGTTCCAGATGACCACTCCAAACAACAGTAGGTCCAGACGACCACTGCTGTAGGTCTAGACAACCAAGTAGTTCTAGGTAACTACTACAAGCAGCAGAAGGACAACTCATAACAGGAGTTTCAGGTGACTACAGTGCTCTTTAGCAGCAGTGGATTGAAGTAACCATTTGAAGCAACAGTTGGTCCAGACAGCTACTTCAGGTAATAATTGGACCAAACCACTCCAGGCGCCAGTATACCCTGACAACATGTGTTAGCATAAGTAGGTCCTGTTTGCCATTCCAAACAATAGATAGATCTAACAACTTCTGCAAGTGTTAGCATGTCCTGACTGTGCAAGCATTGGTAGGTTCTAACAAACTGCAGCATCAGTAGGCTTGACAAGTTCCTCAGTCAGCTGGAAGTCTTGAGGAACTCTGTAATCAGACATAGGTCTTAACAACCTCTGTGGCCAACAGTTGGTCCTGACGATCTCAACAGTCAGCAGTGTGTCCTGATAATCACCAGTTGTTCCTGATAATCTCTGCAAACAACAGTGGGTCTTCGACAACTGCAATCAGCATTAAGTCAGCAGTAGAGGTCTTGATGACCTTCACTATGAACAGTAGGTCCTCACAATCCCTTAAAATCAACGACAGATCCTGAAAACCTCAACAGTCAACAGTAGGTCCTGATAACTTCTACATTTAACAGTACGTCCTGACAACTTTTGTCAGAAATAGATCTTAATGACTTTCAGTCAACAATGTGTCCTGATGGCCCTCAGTATAGGACCAGATAACCATTCCAAGCAACAGATCTTTATGAGTCTTGCAAGCAACAATAGTCTCTGACAGTTGTTGAAAGCACTGATAATGACAAGTTCAAGCAGTAGTAGTTCATGACAACCTCTGCAGTCAGCAATACGCCTTGACGACCTTTATTATGGATGGCTGGTCCTAGAAACTTCTGCAAGCAGTCACAAGGCTGCTTGATCATTCCAAATAATAGTATGGCCTCACAGGCTCTACATAAACGATAGGTCTAAAATAACCATTCAGGGAAACAATAGACCTTTATGGGCACCCCAAATAAAAGCTGATCCAGATAACCACTCAAGAGCAAAAGTAAGTCTAGACAACCACTCCAAGAAAGAGTGAATCTTGAGGACTACAGTATGGAGCAAGACAGCCAGAGACTATTTTAAGCTACAATGGGTCCAGACTACCACTTCAAGTAACAATGCATTCAGACAGCCATTTCAAGCAATAGTAGGTCTAAATGACCACTCCCATGTAGCAGTGTATCTAAATGTCCACTCCAGGCGACTATAGGTCCAACTATGTCTACTTGCAATAATGTATCCTGATGACCATTCCAAGCAGCAATAGGTCCCAATGACCACTAAAACTCCAGCAGTAGCTCCTGATGACAACCTAAGCAGCATTAGGTCCAATCGACTGGTCTTGATGACCACTCCAAATAGTGGGAGGTTCTGAGAACATATGTAAGCTACAGTAGGTCCTGATAACCATTTCAAGTAGCAGTAGGTCCTGAGAACCTCTGAAACCAGCTATGGTTCCTGATAACCACTCCAAGTACCACTAGATCCTGATGACCACTCCAAATAGCACTAGGTTCTGATGACCACTCTTAAGTAGCAGTTAGTCTTGATGACATTTGCAATTGACCATAGATCCAGACATCCACTCAGATCACTTGTGGTGACTATGCCAGGCAAAAGTGAGTCGAGACAACAATTCCAAGCTGCACTAGGCACGGACAATTGTTCCAAGCAACAATAAATTCTAACAACCACTCCTCACACGGCAGGAGATCCTCATGACCACTCCAAGCAGCAGTGAGGACTAGATTACCACTTCAAGCAACAAAGTCCAAAGAACCCTTCCAGGCAGCAGAGTATTCAGCCATGGTAGGTCCTTATGACCTCCCAGAAAGCAGTGGGTACAGATGACTACCTATGGTAATAATGGGTCCAAACAGTAGCAGATCCAAACAACCATCTCAGGCAGCATTGGGTCCAGACAATTACTCCAAGTAGAAATGGGTCTAGACAACCACTATAGGCAGTAGTGGATCCAAATTACTACCTCAGGAAGAAGTTCAGCCAGACAGCAAAGGCTCTAGATAACCAGTCCAGGCAACAGTGAATCTCAGTGACCTCTCCAGACAGTAGTGGACCAAAATACCTACCTCAGCAGATGTTCAGCCAGACAGCTACAGTTCTATCTAACCAGTTCAGGCAGTAGTGGGTAAAACAACCACCTCAGAAAGCAGTGGGCCAAGACAACCACTCCTAGCAGTAGTAGTCCACCAGACAACCAATCCTGACAGCAGTGGATCCAGATAACCACTCAAGGTAGCACTGGGTTTAGACAACCACTTTTAGCAATGTTGGATTCACAACTCCAATCAAGAGAAAGTTCTCACTACCACTTCCATCAGCAGTAGAAATTTATGAATATTTTGAGATGGAACAAATTTTGGTTGTCTCTTGCTCATAAGGGAAGAAGGGCCTCCATGCTTGCGAGGGTTGGTTTGATTCTAGTTCATCATGTGAGATGAACAGTTGTAGGTAAACTAAGGCACATAAAACTGCCATCACGTTGAGCCTTGCAGTCACACATGACATAATCTATGAGTCACGGCATCCTCACCCAAATACGACTGCTTTATTTGATTACTAGAATCTCTTATGAAGACTCAAGCCAGGTCAAAAGTGACACAGCTTGATGTAAAATTCATTGTATGTGAAGACCGAGTTGTCAATGATGATAGAGCTAGATGTTTGAGTAAATATGTTTTGAAAACCTTGGGCATTGTCTCTAATATTATAGATGGCAACATGCATAACATCACAGCAATTTATTGATATACATAGTCAAGCTTCAATAGTACAGTACAGCATTATAGGATGATCAGGTTAGAATACAAACTTTGTGTGATATAGTGGATTTCTTGAAACTAATATAATCATCCCTTTCATACATTATAAAACATGATTTGGTAGAATAAAAAACATGTATACTATACATGCATATCATTGTATTACAGTCCAAACAACATAGTTTACTATCTTTCTTACATTGTTTAGGTGGCCATATTACTGGCACAGGGAAGTATATATAAACTTAAATTTCTTATGGTTAGTTGCCCCTAAAAGCCTAATGCATTTAAAAATGTTTGGTGTCAAAAGATGCACAAGGTGAAATCTGAATACTAAACTTCTTTATCATAATGGAGAAACTGGATATGCTAATTGAAATTTCTTTAACAAGTGACATAATCAAGAAACACAAGAAGAATTTTTTATGGAGTAACAAACAGAAGGGAATACAACAACTCCAGGAGAAAGTTGCTTTCCTGAGACAAAGCATCATTCAATTGAATACAAGATGAGGGCTTACCCCTCCTCTTTCAGGGAATATCAGCATCAATGGTAGATACATTGGTTAGTTCATTCATCTCCATACACGCCACTACATCTTAAAATACCTATCCGCTCATTTCTCTACGTATACTTGCACATTAAACAGTCTTCTAAAACTTCCTAAATAAACCACACACTGTCAACAAATGTCATACCATCCCTGAGAAACCCTTTCCAAGCTCCCATTTTTGTCTTTCATTGCTAGACAAGGGAATAGTAACTGAGACATCACCTGAGAGATTTAATTTGGTAAAACAGTGCTTTTGAGACAAGAAAAAATCCTGTAAACATTTCTCAGAGCTGAGTTACTAATCTTCATGAAATGGGACTGATGTGTATTTCATTACGCCAATAATGCTGCAACTCCTGAGGAAATGAATCATCTTAAAAGCTCATCTTTTTTGAAATAGATTCACTACAACATTTACCTCATCTAAAATTTGTACTTTCATCATTGTAAATTTATCCTGAATGATTTGTAATCACTTTAATTTTCCATCCAATACTCTACAAGAATTCCTGATTAGCCTATAACTGACTTGCGTAAAGTGCTTCTTTATTGTTTTATTCAGTATCTAATTCTACCTATCTGATTTCATATCATCAGACTTCTGTTTCACTTAAATCACTTTGTTATGTGCCTTTCATTCTCTGTGTTAGAACTGTCTCCTAGATTCTGTTCTTCATCAATTGTCCGCTGTTCTTCAAATACTTGTTAGACTGCTTTTGTGATCTATCATCTTTGACCCCATGTTCATGATCACTTTCCTAGAGTCCTCAACACTGATTTCCTCACTGCATATCTCTAAAATGTCTCATAGGTTTCCCCTTTCATCATCTACAACAGAAAACGATCTATTTACGTAAAGGCCATCTGGAAGTCCCTTTCATCACCCATGAGAGTTATCTCTTAGGCTTCTCCTTTCATCATCATCCATGAGTGTTTTTGTATATACAAAAAGGCCATCTTTATCTTTATGTTGAAGGCTCCAGTCAGGGACAAAAGTGCACATCAAGGCTGGGCCTTAACTGAAATACAGAGAGAATTATGAAACGAAAAAAAATGACAAGGGAAAGTATTTACGAATTTTTGAGTTAAAAACCTGTTTTTTGAAATGTGCTTGGTCATATTTATTAGGAAAGACATGAGAGGGTAGAGAGTTCAAGAACTTCGATGTATAGAAAAAGAAGTAGGTATCAAAGCGGGCAACCCAAGATTTGCTGATGGCCACACAATAATCATGTGATACAGCAGGTTGCCAAGTATTGTGTGGTCTAGCTAAAGGTGTAAGCACACAAGCAGCCAGCTCTAGGGAGCAAAAACCAAAGTAATACCTATAGAAGAGGGAAAGGGAACCAGTACTGCAGCATAGGGTAAAGGGGTCAAGTTTGGAAGTATGAACGGAGCAACTTGTACAGAAGATAAGTTTCGACATCTAAACAGGACACCAAGTTCTTAGTGGCAGATTTAGCTATTCCTGTAATGTGGGGTTTCCAAGAATAAATGGATGTTAATAAAGTAATGCCAAGTATGTTCATTGAGCCAAGAGATGGAATTACAGAACTGTCAAAGGAGAGACAAGAGTTGTGGGGTGTTTCGATAGAGAGATGGGCAGAAACTGTCTTGGAGGAATTAAACTTAACGTGATTTTGTGTACCTCACTAAGATATCCTGTCCAAGTCTGAGTTTAATGAGGAAGTTGTGTCAAGACAAGATGCAGATTGAATGAAAGAAGAGGGAGCAGAATTGAAGGATGAGGATGAATGCAGTGTTGAGTCGTCAGTGTAAGAGTGCATTAAATTATTTGTGGAGGAGAGGAAATCATTGAAAAAAGAAAGTGTCAGGGACACGACAGAACCTTGAGGGACACCACTGTTGATGGAGAAAAAGGTAGAGGCTGATCCATCAAAAACCACAGAGATAAATCTACTAGAGAAGAAGCTAGATATGAAGGAGCAAAGGGAGGGAAGCTTAGAGTTAAGACTCCAAAGCCTAGCTTAGCCTATCTGACAAACATATTTCTCTTTCTGTAGTTTACAGGACCCCACTTACAGTAGGGCTAGCTACCTTTGCTGCAATCACAAATAGCTTGAGAAATAGTTCAGATACCTCTTGACTCAAAACTTCAAAGAAAAATCCAATAACCCTCTGAAGAAAGCAGATCGTTTACACAATTGGTATTTTGGGATGAAAAGTTCTGTCTTGTAATAATATTTTTGTAAGAGTATGTTTAACCCATTCACTGCAGCTGTTACATGTATGTTTCATTATTTTATTTTCATTTCACAGCCGCTGTAGAGTACATAATCAAAATTTTCAAACAGACCACCTCTGCCAGATGCTATGGCTTATATTTTTTTCCAAATTCTATATATACAATGATGTCAAGGAGGCCTGAATGAGATCTTTGCCCTCTCCTTATACTTTAAAGAAATTTTTGAAGTTGTGAATCTTTTCTAAAAGAACAAATACTAGAGATAAAATCCTTAGTAATCATACCTGATTGTTAAAAAAATACTTCTAAAAGTACCTTAAACTTACTATGTACACCTAACAGTACACTATAATTCAAGGGTGTATTGCACACAAGTAATATTTCACCATGTTAAGTAGCATGTAATTTTATTCTGAGTATGGTCTGATTTATTCTAACTGAAAAATTATGGAATATTTTTTTGGAATATTTGAAAATCCCCAGCATACATAGTGTACAACAAATATAGGTTTAAAATGATTTTTGGGATGTATGTTTTCTCTGGCAACTGCAGCTCAGTCAGTGTCAGTCACTACATCTACCATTCAGACCCAGCCTTAACTCCAAAACACAAGCAAAATCTTTATTTTGCAGTCAAGACTAGGACAAAAAAAAGAAAAATATCCATTATAGAATTATATCAATACATGCAAAAGTAAAGGATATGTACAAACAACTGAACCAACTCACCTTATATTACCATGGTGTAGTGATAAAGCCATGCTTAGACCATCTGGAAAAAGTGGTTGTTGAGGAGGTGTAGAGGATTTGCCTGGGGGTTAAACCCTGTGCTGACACATCACTATTTGCAAAAGGACTATAGGCAAGTGCAAAGGATATGTTCAAACACGAGCTAACATAACTTTTAAGGCCCAGTTATAACATTAAAGTTAATATATAGATTGCCCAGTGAAGTTTCTGGTGAAGGAAGGGAGGAAGATGTACAGCAGGGTATGAACTCCATGATGCAAGTTTACTATATGATATATGGTTAATATTTACACAGATTTACTTATATTTACATATATTTACCTATGTGTGGCAGGGTGGCGATGGGAATAAATAAAGGCAGACTATGAATTATGTACATGTGTATATATGTATATGTCTGTGTGTGTATATATATGTATACGTTGTGATATATAGGTATGTATATGTGTGTGTGTGGACGTGTATGTATATACATGTGTATGTGGGTGGGTTGGGCCACTCTTTTGTCTATTTCCTTGTGCTACCTTGCTAACGCGGGAGACAGCGAGACAGGAATTTATTAAAAAAGGGGGTAACTGTATTGTTGACTGGTTGGTAAGGTTATTTAATGTATGTATGATTCATGGTGAGGTGCCTGAGGATTGGCAGAATGCTTGCATAGTGCCATTGTACAAAGGCAAAGGGGATAAGAGTGAGTGCTCAAATTACAAAGGTATAAGTTTGTTGAGTATTCCTGGTAAATTATATGGGAGGGTATTGATTGAGAGGTTGAAGGCATGTACAGAGCATCAGATTGGGGAAGAGCAGTGTGGTTTCAGAAGTGGTAGAGGATGTGTGGATCAGGTGTTTGCTTTGAAGAATGTATGTGAGAAATACTTAGAAAAGCAAATGGATTTGTATGTAGCATTTATGGATCTGGAGAAGGCATATGATAGAGTTGATAGAGATGCTCTGTGGAAGGTATTAAGAATATATGGTGTGGGAGGCAAGTTGTTAGAAGCAGTGAAAAGTTTTTATCGAGGATGTAAGGCATGTGTATGTGTAGGAAGAGAGGAAAGTGTTGGTTCTCAGTGAATGTAGGTTTGCGGCAGGGGTGTGTGATGTCTCCATGGTTTAATTTGTTTATGGATGGGGTTGTTAGGGAGGTGAATGCAAGAGTTTTGGAAAGAGGGGCAAGTATGAAGTCTGTTGGGGATGAGAGAGCTTGGGAAGTGAGTCAGTTGTTGTTCGCTGATGATACAGCGCTGGTGGCTGATTCATGTGAGAAACTGCAGAAGCTGGTGACTGAGTTTGGTAAAGTGTGTGAAAGAAGAAAGTTAAGAGTAAATGTGAAAAAGAACAAGGTTATTAGGTACAGTAGGGTTGAGGGTCAAGTCTATTGGGAGGTAAGTTTGAATGGAGAAAAACTGGAGGAAGTAAAGTGTTTTAGATATCTGGGAGTGGATCTGGCAGCGGATGGAACCATGGAAGTGGAAGTGAATCATAGGGTGGGGGAGGGGGCGAAAATTCTGGGAGCCTTGAAGAATGTTTGGAAGTCGAGAACATTATCTCAGAAAGCAAAAATGGGTATGTTTGAAGGAATAGTGGTTCCAACAATGCTGTATGGCTGCGAGGCGTGGGCTATGGATAGAGTTGTGCGTAGGAGGGTGGATGTGCTGGAAATGAGATGTTTGAGGACAATATGTGGTGTGAGGTGGTTTGATCGAGTAAGTAATGTAAGGGTAAGAGAGATGTGTGGAAATAAAAAGAGTGTGGTTGAGAGAGCAGAAGAGGGTGTTTTGAAATGATTTGGTCGCATGGAGAGAATGAGTGAGTGAGGAAAGATTGACAAAGAAGATATATGTGTCAGAGGTGGAGGGAACGAGGAGAAGTGGGAGACCAAATTGGAAGTGGAAAGATGGAGTGAAAAAGATTTTGAGTGATCGGGGCCTGAACATGCAGGAGGGTGAAAGGCATGCAAGGAATAGAGTGAATTGGAACGATGTGGTATACTGGGGTCGACGTGCTGTCAGTGGATTGAACCAGGGCATGTGAAGCATCTGGGGTAAACCATGGAAAGTTTTGTGAGGCCTGGATGTGGAAAGGGAGCTGTGGTTTCGGTGCATTATACATGACAGCTAGAGACAGAGTGTGAACGAATGTGTTCTTTGTTGTCTTTTCGTAGCGCTACCTCACACACATGCGGGTGGAGGGGGTTGTCATTTCATGTGTGGCGGGGTGGTGACGGAAATGAATAAGGGCAGACAGTATGAATTATGTACATGTGTATATATGTATATGTCTGTGTGTGTATATGTATGTATCCATTGAGATGTATAGGTATGTATATTTGCATGTGTGGACATGTATGTATATACAAGTGTATGTGGGTGGGTTGGGCTATTCTTTCGTCTGTTCCCTTGCGCTGCCTGGCTAACGCAGGAGATGGCAATTAAGTGTGATAATGATAAACAATAACGTTATGAAACATCATCATACCATCTACATATACAGATACCCAAGCCCTAATATTTTGCCTTGTTAGAAAGCTATTCAAGAAATTCAACCCCATACTTGCTGCCTCTATTCATTCCCATCGCCACCCCACCACACATGAAATAGCATCCCCCCCTCCCTCTGTGTAGCAGCCCTAGGAAAAGACAACAAATGCCACATTCGTTCGCACTCAGTATCTAGCTGTCATGTGTAATGCACCGATAACACAGCTCCCTTTCCACATCCAGGCCCCACAAAACTTTCCATGGTTCACCCCATACCTCAGGGGATTGGGGGAGAAAGATTACTCCCCTGTATCTCCTGCACATCGTAGAAGGCAACTAAGAATGGTAGGAGCATGGGGCTGAAAATCTCCTCTTGTACTACTTTCCAAAAGAAGTAGCAAAGAAGCCAAGGAAGAATCTTTTCCACAAATTCGGTTATCTTTTCCTGAGACTACCTTGCTCATGAGGATAACAGCAAACATGCATGAAAAAAAGTTACTCTAGAATTGCTTTCAAAGAGTGGTACTCTGTTAAATAAGCACTCATAGTGATCAAGGCAACATTCAGCTGCCATTCAAATGTCAAAACAGTGGTGGGACAATTTAAACAAAGTCTGTTTCAAATAATGACTCTTGGCACTTTTACGTAAGTCATCACGTGATGGTTCCCAGCATTTCAGGGTTAATTTGCCAGCTAATTTACCAGTTTATCACTTCTCCCTTGAAGATTTAAAACATTCCTGATGCCCCAGTGTGTGCTCCTTCCCTCATCACCTGTAAAGCAGGTGACTTATGAGGAATTAATTTCCTTCACCTGAAAAGTAAAGAAGGGTGAAATTGTATATGCTACATCCCAGGATCTTTCAAAAGCTGGATTGACCTTGACATGATAAGGGACTGAGACGGTGTCAAACACAATGATTTTCCACGATAAAACTATGTAAGAAAAAAAATATAAACTAGCTGTAGTTTGACTATTTTAGATACATACGTTTATGTCTGTACATGTGTATGTGGGTGGGTTGGGCTATTCTTTCGTCTGTTCCCTTGCGCTGCCTGGCTAACGCAGGAGATGGCAATTAAGTGTGATAATGATAAACAATAACGTTATGAAACATCATCATACCATCTACATATACAGATACCCAAGCCCTAATATTTTGCCTTGTTAGAAAGCTATTCAAGAAATTCAGCCCCATAAGCCAAAGTAAATAAACACATAAATAAGCTATGAAGAAATGATTGCATACTATGCCAGGGTTTGATATAAGGTTAGCCAATAACATATCTCTACGTATGAGATAAGCATACTTCTAATTACATTTCTTATCATTCCATTCTGTTACATGGTGTAGATCAAGTGCACACAGCTCTCATTTCCCCTACAGACATTCTCAAATGCCAGGTTGTTAAAAGAGCATAATAGGAAACTAAAAAAACATAGTTACAAAATATATGAACAGAAAATTCTAAGCTTTGTAGTTACATGGTCAAAGCTAAGGGAGGAAACAGTAAATAATGATCATTTAAATCCCTCCCTATATTACACAAAAAAGGACTTGTAAAACTAATCAACTTAGATGCAGCATTCTACAGAAATGTGGGCATCCATACTAGTATAAAAGTCTTAAGTCTTTCACTCTACAAACACATGTAATATGTCCAATTAAAAATGGTTTCACTTAATGTTTCACTAACTTTTCTTCACATCATATGCACTCTACCATTTCTCCTAATTCCAACTACAGTAAAGAGTGTTATCCATCACTTTTGTTCTTATTTCTTCCTAACAGAGGGCAGCTAGTCATAACACAAGGGAGATAAAACAGCCCTACTTGCTTTAGATTGAACGCTGACCACATGAGACCAAATCTAGATTCACAGGAACCAAGAAATAATTTCCTAATTTGTTCGTATCTTGGTACTCAGCCTTGAGCTTGAGCCTTTGTTTCACACTTTTTATTTATGACCTTTGTCACATCTCTTCAGCAAGCTGACACCTTTTTTCATGAAAAAATTTTTATGAAAGGATAAGACATGACGGGAACATTCTTTCAAAGAAATGGTTTTTATGTTTGAGGAAACCATGTGCTCCAACTTTGTTTACAAGTTGGAGGCCTACTTTTCCTTCCATATTCTCCCTTTTGACCATCTCACTA
This sequence comes from Panulirus ornatus, assembly GCF_036320965.1. NCBI lineage: Eukaryota > Metazoa > Arthropoda > Malacostraca > Decapoda > Palinuridae > Panulirus > Panulirus ornatus. The sequence goes on from NC_092241.1 coordinate 51,241,177, forward strand.
TAAATTTTGATCTCTGTTTTTCACCCTGTGAGATGGTATGCAGTTTCACTCATGCGTGTTCCATTTTTTGACACATTTCAGAAAACATGGGAGGGTTCCATTCATCCATGGTAAGCACCAGGATAGGTGGAGTGCATTACTCCCAGTTTAGCCTACGGCTGAGGCCAGGCAAGATATCTCAAGTCCTGATGCAACATTTTCATCCAGGCCCATAATCATCCTGTCTCTTTTACTCCCCACTCCCTCATTGCCTATTAGTTTCTTCCTGTAAAGATATTCTAGTTAATTGTCCTTATTTTCACATTTTAAGTCATAAGAGATTTGTTTGATTATTGTCATAAAAGCACGGTTTACAACAATAGGCAAAACACCTGATCTCAATACAAATTACCCTCAAATGAAAATGGTCATTAGTGAGAAAATAGTAAATATGGCCAAGGCCTATTTAAGCAGGAAAAGAAGCATTTTACTGAACAAATTGACATGTGACTTTTGATGGTAAAGCTCAACCATGATAACCCTTCTCTGCAACAAAATTATAGTATTTAAATTTGATTTATTGCTCCTTTGTTCACTGAAAAACATTTTCAATATCATTAGAGAACATAAATTAAATAAGCTTGATAACTGTGCTTTAGAATACTACTCTACTAGACTCTACCTGTTTGTATGGTTATGCTGTGAGGAAAATATAACACCTTTCATGAGGATGTATCATTGTCTGTTCATGAAAGGAAATATAGTCTCTTCAAGAAAATTCTTAATCCAGAGGAGTCCATCTTTTTTCAGCTAATGGAAGTAGCACAATGCTGAAACTGCAGGAACCCCTTCAAGGAATTAGAACTTGGGTTGAACCTAAATTTGTAAAGCAGATGATAAAGAATATGTATTTATGTAATACAATACCATTTTTTTCATATTTCATTTTACTGTATATTTTTTTTTTCATATACACTCGCCATTTCCAGCATTAGCAAGGTAGCGTTAAGAACAGAGGACTGAGCCTTAGAGGGAATATTCTCACTTGGCCCCCTTCTCTGTTCCTTCTTTTGGAAAATTAATAATGGAAGGGGATGACTTCCAGCCCCCACTCCCTCCCCTTTTAGTCGCCTTTTACGACAAGCAGGGAATACATGGGAAGTATTTTTTCTCCCCTATTTCCAGGGATATTTACTGTATATATCTTCGTATTTCATTTTAACATATGTACCAACAATTATGAGTAAATAAAACAAACAAACTACACAAACCATGTGAGTGTTTGCAGTATGGTCTTAGGTAAGACCAGTGAGGGGTAGCAGGGTGTCAGTTGGCAAAACAAGAGGGCCCAGATCCACTTGGGTTTGAGTAAATGTTTTACAAACATATGGTACCAACAAAGACTCATTTTCAATAACAATAAAAATGTAGTACCAAATTAATATAAAAAAGAAATGTGAAAATATCTTTTAATTGGGTCAAAATTTGCTACATATTAAGTTTCCTTCAACTCTGATTAGTATATCAACTTATGTTTTTCTTAGAGTCAAAGAGAAGCTAATGTGATGCCTACCTAATGAGAATTACACAATACTTCATATACATTGTTATAAGGATGTTGTTCTTAAAAAAAAAACTCTTATTCTAAGTCAAAGTCAGCACATAACTGTAATGATGTAGGGGTAAATACTTCCTCAAAATCACCACCACAATTGTGGGATTGGCCTTGACTCCTCATAAGGACAGTATTCTTGTACAATCAATTAGTGTAATCTGTTCAATACATATAAAGCACTAATTATTGCTCAATATGTATACGTTGGCATTGCATTTGCTCATATTCAACAACGAATACAAGTATTACTATATTTTGTATACTGCCTAATGCTCAAAACTACTGGCAAGACAGCAAACTTTTCTAATCAAACTTCTTGAATAAAGCTCCACTTGTGGTCATTCAGGTATGATGTGAAACATAAGGTGCAACTCTCTCACAGCACATAAGGCACTTTTTCTTAACTCCATAATATATGAGTCAAGTATATCTTTATCACATATTGTACCACTGAAGTAGTTTCATGCGTAGTAAGTTATTCAATTCTCAATAACTTTTGGCACCTGACAATGAGAAGAAAGATTGTGACAGGCAAGTGTTTTGGTAGCAGATGAATGACTGTGTCAGCAGTTTTGATGCAAGAGACTGGGTGTTAGTAATGGGTGATCTAAAAGTGAAGGTGAGTAATGTGGGAGATGTTGGGGGTATAACTAGGGGCATGGAGTATTTAGTACAGTGAATGGAGATAGTGAACAGCTTGTGGAGTTGTGTGCTGAAAAAGGACTGATGACTGGGAATACCTGGTTTGAAAAGGACATACATAAGTATGTATATTTAAGTAGGAGAGATGATCAGTGAGCATTTATGGATTACAGAGTAACTGACAGATGTGTAAGAGAGGGACTTTTGGATGTAAACGTGCTCAGGGTGGGCAGCTGATAGTATGTATGATCAATTATAGAGGTTTTCAGAAAAGAAAATACTTTACCGGTGAAAGGCGAGTGGTGTGAGTAAGTGAGCTTGAAAAAGAGGCCTGTGTTAAGAAATATTAGGACAGATTGAGAGTAGAATGGCAAAAGCTGAGAGTAAATAAAGCTAAGGAGCTGGTGAGGAATGGGAGATATTCAGGGGCGTAGTGCTGGCATGTGGCATGCATAAGATGGGGGGTGGGTAGAACAGAAAAGGTAATGAGTGGTGGGATGAAGAAGTGATGTTGCTAATGAAAGAGAGAAAAGAGCCACATGGGTCAACAGGAAGGCATACGAGTTAAAAAAAGAGGGCAACTGAGAGAGTATCAGTAAGCTTTAGGGAGAATATATATAATATATATATATATATATATATATATATATATATATATATATTTTTTTTTTTTTTTTTTTTTTTTTTATACTTTGTCGCTGTCTCCCGCGTTTGCGAGGTAGCGCAAGGAAACAGACGAAAGAAATGGCCCAACCCCCCCCCCCCCCATACACATGTACATACACACGTCCACACACGCAAATATACATACCTACACCGCTTTCCATATATATATATATATATATATATATATATATATATATATATATATATATATATATATATATATATATATATATGATGAAAGAAATGGCCCAACCCACCCCCATACACATGTATATACATACACGTCCACACACGCAAATATACATACCTATACATCTCAATGTACACATATATATACACACACAGACACATACATATATACACATGCACACAATTCACACTGTCTGCCTTTATTCATTCCCATCGCCACCTCACCACACATGGAATACCATCCCCCTCCCCCCTCATGTGTGCGAGGTAGCGCTAGGAAATGACAACAAAGGCCCCATTCGTTCACACTCAGTCTCTAGCTGTCATGCAATAATGCCCAAAACCACAGCTCCCTTTCCACATCTAGGCCCCACAGAACTTTCCATGGTTTACCCCAGATGCTTCACATGCCCTGGTTCAATCCATTGACAGCACGTCGACCCCGGTATCCCACATTGTTCCAATTCACTCTATTCCTTGCCCTCCTTTCACCCTCCTGCATGTTCAGGCCTCGATCACTCAAAATCTTTTTCACTCCATCTTTCCACCTCCAATTTGGTCTCCCACTTCTCCTCGTTCCCTCCACCTCTGACACATATATCCTCTTGATCAATCTTTCCTCACTCATTCTTTCCATGTGACCAACCCATTTCAAAACACCCTCATCTGCTCTCTCAATCACACTCTTTTTATTTCCACACATCTCTCTTACCCTATTATTACTTACTCGATCAAACCACCTCACACCACATATTGTCCTTAAACATCTCATTTCCAGCACATCCACCCTCCTGCGCACAACTCTATCCAGAGCCCACACCTCGCAACCACAACATTGTTGGAACCACTATTCCTTCAAACATACCCATTTTTGCTTTTTCCGAGATGATGTTCTTGACTTCCACACATTCTTCAAGGCTCCCAGAATTTTCGCCCCCTCCCCCACCCTATCATTCACTTCCGCTTCCATGGTTCCATCCGCTGCCAAATCCACTCCCAGATCTAAAACACTTCACTTCCTCCAGTTTTTCTTCATTCAGACTTACCTCCCAATTGACTTGACCCTCAACCCTACTGTACCTAATAACCTTACTCTTATTCACATTTACTCTCAACTTTCTTCTTTCACACACTTTACCAAACTCAGTCACCAGCTTCTGCAGTTTGTCACCCAAATCAGCCACCAACGCTGTATCATCAGTGAACAACAACTGACTTTTTTCCCAAGCTCTCCCATCCACAACAGACTGCATACTTACTTGGTGAGACGGAGCTTTCCCCAGGCAGGATAGCCTCCTCCTTCTAGACCTAAGCGTTGTAAGGGTTCTTCTCTCTTGTTCTCATCCTCCTCTCCTAGCGCTACCTCACGCGTGCGCGGGGGGAGGGGGATGCCATGTGTGGCGGAGTGGCGATGGGAATGGATGAAGGCAGCAAGTGTGGATGTGTACACATGTATATATGTATATGTCTGTGTATGTATTTTTATGTATACATCAAAATGTATAGGTACGTATATGTGCATGTGTGGGCATTCATGTATATACATGTGTGTGTGGGTGTGTTGGGCCATTCTTTCATCTGTTTCCTTGCACTACCTCGCTAATGCAGGAGGTGTGGCGGGGTGGCGATGGGAATGAATAAAGGCAGACAGTATATATGTATATGTCTGTGTGTGTATATATGTATACATTGAGATGTATAGGTATGTATATTTGCGTATGTGGACGTGTATGTATATACATGTGTATGTGGGTGTGTTGGGCCATTCTTTCATCTGTTTCCTTGCGCTACCTCGCTAACGCTGGAGACAGCGACAAAGTAATATAAATAAATAAATAAATATATATATATATATATATATATATATATATATATATATATATATATATATATATATATATATATATATATTTATTTTATTTATATTTTTTTATTATACTTTGTCGCTGTCTCCCGCATCTGCGAGGTAGCGCAAGGAATCAGACGAAAGAAATGGCCCAACCCCCCCCCCATACACATGTATATACATACGTCCACACACGCAAATATACATACCTACACAGCTTTCCATGGTTTACCCCAGACGCTTCACATGCCTTGATTCAATCCACTGACAGCACGTCAACCCCGGTATACCACATCGCTCCAATTCACTCTATTCCTTGCCCTCCTTTCACCCTCCTGCATGTTCAGGCCCCGATCACACAAAATCTTTTTCACTCCATCTTTCCACCTCCAAATTGGTCTCCCTCTTCTCCTCGTTCCCTCCACCTCCGACACATATATCCTCTTGGTCAATCTTTCCTCACTCATTCTCTCCATGTGCCCAAACCACTTCAAAACACCCTCTTCTGCTCTCTCAACCATACTCTTTTTATTTCCACACATCTCTCTTACCCTTACGTTACTCACTCGATCAAACCACCTCACACCACACATTGTCCTCAAACATCTCATTTCCAGCACATCCATCCTCCTGCGCACAACTCTATCCATAGCCCACGCCTCGCAACCATACAACATTGTTGGAACCACTATTCCTTCAAACATACCCATTTTTGCTTTCCGAGATAATGTTCTCGACTTCCACACATTCTTCAAGGCCCCCAGAATTTTCGCCCCCTCCCCCACCCTATGATCCACTTCCGCTTCCATGGTTCCATCCACTGCCAGATCCACTCCCAGATATCTAAAACACTTCACTTCCTCCAGTTTTTCTCCATTCAAACTCACCTCCCAATTGACTTGACCCTCAACCCTACTGTACCTAATAACCTTGCTCTTATTCACATTTACTCTTAACTTTCTTCTTCCACACACTTTACCAAACTCAGTCACCAGCTTCTGCAGTTTCTCACATGAATCAGCCACCAGCGCTGTATCATCAGCGAACAACAACTGACTCACTTCCCAAGCTCTCTCATCCCCAACAGACTTCATACTTGCCCCTCTTTCCAAAACTCTTGCATTTACCTCCCTAACAACCCCATCCATAAACAAATTAAACAACCATGGAGACATCACACACCCCTGCCGCAAACCTACATTCACTGAGAACCAATCACTTTCCTCTCTTCCTACACGTACACATGCCTTACATCCTCGATAAAAACTTTTCACTGCTTCTAACAACTTTCCTCCCACACCATATATTCTTAATACCTTCCACAGAGCATCTCTATCAACTCTATCATATGCCTTCTCCAGATCCATAAATGCTACATACAAATCCATTTGCTTTTCTAAGTATTTCTCACATACATTCTTCAAAGCAAACACCTGATCCACACATCCTCTACCAATTCTGAAACCACACTGCTCTTCCCCAATCTCATGCTCTGTACATGCCTTCACCCTCTCAATCAATACCCTCCCATATAATTTACCAGGAATACTCAACAAACTTATACCTCTGTAATTTGAGCACTCACTCTTATCCCCTTTGCCTTTGTACAATGGCACTATGCACGCATTCCGCCACTCCTCAGGCACCTCACCATGAGTCATACATACATTAAATAACCTTACCAACCAGTCAATAATACAGTCACCCCCTTTTTTAATAAATTCCACTGCAATACCATCCAAACCTGCTGCCTTGCCGGCTTTCATCTTCCGCAAAGCTTTCACTACCTCTTCTCTGTTTACCAAATCATTTTCCCTAACCCTCTCACTTTGCACACCACCTCGACCAAAACACCCTATATCTGCCACTCTATCATCAAACACATTCAACAAACCTTCAAAATACTCACTTCATCTCCTTCTCACATCACCACTACTTGTTATCACCTCCCCATTTGCGCCCTTCACTGAAGTTCCCATTTGCTCCCTTGTCTTACGCACTTTATTTACCTCCTTCCACAACATCTTTTTATTCTCCCTAAAATTTAATGATACTCTCATTTGCCCTTTTTTTCACCTCTTGCACCTTTCTCTTGACCTCCTGTCTCTTTCTTTTATACATCTCCCACTCAATTTCATTTTTTCCCTGCAAAAATCGTCCAAATGCCTCTCTCTTCTCTTTCACTAATACTCTTACTTCTTCATCCCACCACTCACTACCCTTTCTAATCAACCCACCTCCCACTCTTCTCATGCCACAAGCATCTTTTGTGCAATCCATCACTGATTCCCTAAATACATCCCATTCCTCCCCCACTCCCCTTACTTCCATTGTTCTCACCTTTTTCCATTCTGTACTCAGTCTCTCCTGGTACTTCCTCACACAGGTCTCCTTCCCAAGCTCACTTACTCTCACCACCCTCTTCACCCCAACATTCACTCTTCTTTTCTGAAAACCCATACAAATCTTCACCTTAGCCTCCACAAGATAATGATCAGACATCCCTCCAGTTGCACCTCTCAGCACATTAACATCCAAAAGTCTCTCTTTCGCACGCCTGTCAATTAACACGTAATCCAATAACGTTCTCTGGCCATCTCGCCTACTTACATAAGTATACTTATGTATATCTTGCTTTTTAAACCAGGTATTCCCAATCATCAGTCCTTTTTCAGCACATAAATCTACAAGCTCTTCACCATTTCCATTTACAACACTGAACACCCCATGTATATATATATATATATATATATATATATATATATATATATATATATAAATGTGATATAAAGAGTGTGGTTTGGACATATGGAGAGACTAGTAAGAAGAGGCTAACAAAGAGGACATATGTGTCAGAAGTGGAGGGAACAAGGAGAAGGAATAAACCAAATTGAAGATGAAAAGTTGGAGTGAAAAAGATTTTGAGTGATTGGGGTCTGAACATGCAGAAGGGACAGAGTGAAGTGGAATTTTGTAGAATACAGGAGTCAACATGCTGTCAATGGAGTGAACCAGGGCATGTTAAGCAGCCAGGGTAAACAATAGAAAGGTCTGTAGGGCATGGTTGTGAACAAGTAGCTGTGGTATTGATGCACTGCACATGACAGTAGAGAATGGATGTGAGCGAATTCAGCCTTTCATCGTCTGTTCCTTGTGCTACCTAGCTAACACAGGAAATAGCAATAAATTATGAAAAAATAACTTCAGTAAAGTATGAAAAAAATAACTTCAATTAAGTATGAAAAAAACAACTTTTATGTGTAAAACCCTTTCTGATGAAAAAAATCATTATAAGTTGAACTAATCCACAAGTACAAAATTAATATACGCATAAAACATACATCGTAAATACCATCTACTGAGAGTAAGACTAAATGAACTACACAAAATGGACCCTTGTTTTTGGAGAAAAGGATGTTTATTTAGCATCTAGCAAAGCCCTCGGAAAGGAAATTTTATTATACAAAATAAAAAGTGAAGAACACTTTACAGCAATCCTCTTTTACAAGGTTCTCCATCTGCAGAGAACCAATGCATAAAGATCCTTTGAGAAATAAATGTTGCTTATTACCTGCATAGTAAAATTACTTTAACAGTTCTCATGCAAAAGAGACAAAGATGTTGATATTCAATGGTTTGCCAGTGATTTGAGTTTACATGTATTGCAAAATGAAATACTACAAATTTTTGTCAACTGAGAGATAAATATGGTGATCTCACATCCTGCATAAACTCATCCTGACACTTGAAAATGCCAAACACCTATGACTGTATTCAAAGCGCCTCTTAATCCATATGATTTCAAAACCAACCTATCTTTCCACTCTTCCAAAGTCACAGATCTATCAAGGGACTCAGCCCCAATAGCCTAAAGCTTCTTTCAACCTTCCTTCTATCTCCTCCTCAGTCTCCATCCTATTACCCTAACCCTTCAGACAAAGTAATCCTCTTCATCAGTCTCTCTTCACTCATCTTTCCCCTATGTCCAAACCTCTTCAATAACTCTGGTAATCACTTACAATTTGAAAATGCTCACTAACATGCCTCTCTTATGCAGTCAAGCCACTTCACACTAACTACATTCCTCAAACACTTCATTTGCAGCACATCCACCCTCTTCCTATCTTTTGCATTCAAGGCCGACAAGATACATCCTAAAAACTGCCAAGACTACTAGACCTTCAAATGTACCAATTTTTGCCTTCTCAACAATGACATCTCACATGTTGCTTTATGCATTCAGGACCTTAGCCCCCTTTTCACCCTGTGATTCACTTCAGTTTATTTTTTTACATTTATTTTCATCATTGTCCTAATATACACTCCCAAACTCTAAAACAAGCTTCTACCACAAAGCCATGTCATCAGTAAACAGTACCTGATTAACTTCCATGTTCCCGTATCCCCCTACATATTGTAGCTCTGAACCTTGCTAAAGACCCTCACATTAACTTTACTCACCACCCAATCAATTAAAAGATTACACAACCATAGCATAACCTAATGCAGACTCACCTTCACTGGGAACCACTTATCCCCTTCCATTCCTACTTACATTAGTGTCTAGCTCAGTAAAAATTCCTCTCCACCTAGAAATTCTCCATCAACTCCATATAATATAATGTAGCCTTTCTATAATGCATCATCGTCCTTCCTATCATACACTTTCTCCAGATTCATGATGCCACATCCAAGTCCCACTTTCTATTCAATTATCTTTCACACATAATCTTCAAGGCATACACCTGGTCCACACATGCTATCTCTTCAAAGACCAAATTGCTCTTTCCAGTCATCTGCTCTGTGCATGACACCACCCTCTCAGTCATCACTCCCAAATTTTATACACACTGTTATTAGCCTTTGCCTTTATACAAGGGCACTGTAAATACATACTGTCAGGCACTCCACCTTTGGAACTGCATACATTGAACAGCCTGGCAAAAAAGTCAACATCACCATTACCCCCTTTCTAGAGAAACTCAACTGCAGTCTCATCTATTTCTGACACTTTCCTGCATTTCATCAATTGTTCATACTTTTGCCAAATAATGTTATGCATCATTAAAGCAAGTCTTCTTTCCACACAGATACATCACACATCTATTACGTACTTCTGCATATTCATACTATTACTCCACTATTACTTCACATACACACACACACAAGGGAGCTGAAGAGGGCATACATCATATCTATCTTTAAGAAAGAAGATCGGGAGGATACACTGAACTGTAGACTGTTCTCCCTGATGAGAACTGAGAGACAATCCTGTTTCTGGGAAAGGTCATGCATGAACATCACAGATTGCTATGAGAGAGTAAGATCCATCATAAACCAAATATAAGGCAGGGTGGACTGTCTATCTGGACTGCCAGAAAGCATTTGACACTCTATGGCACTAGAAGCTGGATCTTCAGGCAGGAATAAGGGAAAGACTACCTTAATGGATAGATAACCTTAGTACATGGAAAAAAAAGGACATGCCAAGGGAGCTTTCTCAAAATGGGTTGAGGTTACCACATGATTCTTTTTTTCAGACCACTGCTCTTCCAGACCTATGTGAATGACTCACCAGAAGGACTGAGCTATTACTTGACTATATTTGCTGATACTGTCAAAATCATGAAAGAAGTAAAAAGTGAGGAGGACTGCATAAACCAACAAGGGAACCAAAACAATCTTTAAAATTGGCCTGATATATGGTTGATGAATTTCAACCTAAGTAAATGTTAGGTAATGACAATAAGATACCATGAAAGTAGGCCTCAATATGAATATCATTTAGCAGGATATAAACTGCATGAGTCTTTCTGTGACAAGGACTGGGTTGCAGACATCACCTCTAACCTGTCATCAGAGTCCCACCTTTAGAGAATAGTAGAGGAGACAAACTGTCTGCTAGAAATCATTAAAACACCATTTAAGTATATGGATAAAGGAATAATTCGCAAGCTGTTCACATCCTATACCAGACCAGGTTGCAGACATCACCTCTAACCTGTCATCAGCAAAGTTGGTACCAGAATTAAGAGAGTTCAATTATAGGGAAAGGTTAGAGTCCTTAAATTTGTCCACCAAGAAAGAGAGAAGGTAAGGGGTGACTTAATTGCAACCTTTAAAATTCTAAACTAGTCTAATGAAATCAATAATGAACAGTTCTTTCAAAGATACAAGGGTTTCTGAAAAACCAGAAGCCATTACATGAAATCAAACAAGCAACTTATTATAAATGATGTTCAAAAGAACTTCTATAGTATAAAAGTGGTGGACCAATTGAATAAATTGAATGATGAAATTGTGAATACAAACAGCATTAATCAGTTTAAAAAGTTGTATGGAGATAGAAAAATTTAAAGAGATAGGGGCCAATACGAAGAACTCCTTCCCCCTACAGTACAAATAATTAATTATAAATTAGTTATTGCACAAACGAACACACACACACACACACACACACAAAAGGAAGGAGTAATGCAAGGTACAAAGGAAGGAGCTGAGAATTTTTTAAAAGAGCATTGTATACAAAGGAAAAGACAATTCATCAGTAGTAAACTAAACAACCTATGGGGCTCTGAGGAAAAACTTTTAGAGGGTGATGAGGAAATATGTGGGATGAATGATTAAAGCATTTCCATTTTGGAGGAAAACATCAAATCATCATTACCAAAGTGAGAGGGGAACCAGAAGGTATAGAAACTGACATATAGGACACAATCAGGCTTTTAAAACAATTTGAACCACATAAGGTCCATGGTTCGAAATGTTGTACCCATATTTAAGAAAGTCTATCAGGAAATCATGCTAAACTACGGGTCAGTCTAACTTAAAAGTAGGATTTGCAAAACACTGGAAAAGATGATCAGAAGGAAATGAAAGACTACTTGCAAAGTAGAAACTACCTAACTGTAAGGCAACAGTCTTAGGAATAGGAAGTCAAGCATAACCAATCTTCTAGACTTCTATAACAAGGTGATCTCCACCTTAGATCAAAGAGTGGAATGGATAATTTGTGTTTATAGGCTGCCAGAAACCACTGGACACAAACCTCATCAAAGGTTGATTAAGATACTAGAGTTACAGGAAAGAATATACAGGTTCTACAGTCATGCTTGTTATCATAATGCCTGAGTCTTCTTTGTGAGCTAACACATTCTCCCAAACAATGTTAGAAATAAATGGCTTAATTTCCATGGCACTAAGACACACAGAGATAAATCCATAAATCCCTCTGGAGGAGCCAACACACTCCAAAATCCTTAGTGATACACCAAAATCATTGGGGTTCCAGCTAATTTTCATGACTTAATGCAATAAGACTATTAATATCAACTCTCTTTCATGTCCTTTTATGAAAAACCTTGATACTCCAAAAAAAATCAATGACACAATATCAACACACTAAACTTCTGAGCAAAAAGTGCATTCCATTATTTTACGTAAGTTTCATCCCATAAATTTTAGAACCAAATGATTAGCATATACTTATTAACATTAAGAATTCTTCATTCTGTGTTCCTTTACACATTTTGTTGAGCAAAACTTATTATCACTGTACTCAAAAGGGACAATGCCTGTGATGTTCTTGGCACACATGAAGCAACGCAACAGGCAGGGAATTGGGGCTCCCACCTCCTCTTGTTTCCGAAGAAAGCGGCGCTCAGCTGCTATTGCCCTCTGAGGATAAAAGTCATCTTAATCATCTTTTTACAATGCTGCACAGTAGCTCAGGCATAAGTTTTTCCAATCACCACAGCTCCTATAAACCACAGTACATAAATCAAAATGTTCGTGATAATATTATCCATGATTAATCATAACTACATTCAACAAGTGCTGTGCTCCACACTATTTTCCCTGTAAAGATTTGATACATTCTGGAAAAAAGAGATAAAGGACCTACCTATTTTCAGAAAAATTTTGAAATGAGGTGCTAGCAGTTTTCACAAATGCCATTTAACATGATTTCATTCTCTGCTTCCTCGTTCACTGCATCACTGATTGTATGTGAGAGTACCTAACAACCTATCTACATGTATCTATGATGTGGTTTTGCCATAAGGTAGGGTTAACACACAGCAATCATCGTATGACCTGCTTGTTTAACAATAATGTTCTCTGCTCCCAGGTACATACATTGAAAATTGTCAATTTGGGGTTCATTTGGAACTAATTTTCACCATCTATTTTTTTTGCATTATCACATCTTACCAATCTAGCTGCCTCATTATCACTGGCAGATTTTTCAAGTACAGTATCATAATCATGTTTGTTTATCTGATCAATTCAAGCATCTGTCACATTTTCCCAACATGTCATAAAATTTTTCTCTTAATATTAAACTTAAAAATTTCTTTCACTAAGAAAAAAAATTAATTTTCTTTTTTGAAGTGATACATTACCATTAGCTTGGTTCACTGATGACTGATAGATGAAAAAGGGTATGGAAAATATGTCTAACAGCTCTTGATAAGAGATAAGTACATGGAGACAATGTTTCTTTCTAATGAGCTTGTTTTTAAATTGACTCCAAATATCATAAACAGACACCGTGTTGAAGGTAAATGACATGAACGTATTTAGAAGTATAACACCTTTCACACTAGATATCAGTAAAGGAGACTGATGGGCAAATGTGGGGAGGATATCACAGGATTTGTTTCCCTCACTTCCTTGAATTTAGTCTCACGCTCTACTTGTATATCATTCATAGGCAGAGCATTAATGGTAAACAAATGAACATATGAATACATATTACAGATTTCATTTGTCAAAACAGTGTGAAATCAGTGAGGGTTGGCACAAGTGAGAGGGATACTTGAGGTGGTCTTTCCTTTAGAAATATTCTAATTCTTTTACTTATCATGTTACCATCATCCCATGATTGCACTGAGAAAATTAGGCACAGCTGTTATATAACTTCTCCCACAAGAGTGAGGTCTATGGGGATACCTCCTGTGCAGGGCTACCTCCTTCTATCCTATTCCTGACAAAATTGGATAGGACTGTATCATGGAGGGTGGATGTGTTAGATATGAAATGTCTAAGGACAAAATGTGGTGTGCGGTGGTTTGATCAAGCAAGTAATGAAAGGGTAAGAGAAATGTGCAGTAATGTGTAGTAACAAAAAGAGTGTGGTTGAGTGAGCAGAAGAGGATGTGTTAAAATGGTTTGGGCACATGGAGAGAATGAGCAAGGAAAGTTCGACAAAAGAGGATATGCGTGTCACAGGTGGACGGAACAAGAAGTGGGAGACCAAACTGGAGGTGGAAGGATGGAGTGAAAAAGATTTTGAGTGATTGGGGCTTGAACATATAGAAGGGTGAGAGGCGTACAAGGAATAGAGTGAACTGGAACGATGTGGTGTACCAGGGTTGATGTGCTGTCAATGGATTGAACCAGATGGAAGGGGGTGATGTAAAGCATAAAATAAACTGACTGAGAAAACAAAAAGGCATGATACTAACATTCATAGAAGTAGCATGTATGGAAAAATCAATGGATGGGATGGAAGTACATTCATAAAGGCTGCAGCAGAATGGATAACTAGATGTGTGAAGTAAACAGAGCATTCATGAGTGAATAATCAAATATATGAAGGAAGGACAGCAATTGCACTAAATTTTGCATGTCCCATTCTTTGTCATACTTAGAAAAATGCTACTGGGTAAAGAAAGAAAATCTCGGCATAGGAAAATTCTTCCCTATCCTTTTGCTGTACCTTTTCCCTGTCACTCAGCTCAAGAAATCTCTTCTTTTCCTCCTCCTCTTTCTTTGCCTCTCTTTCCTGCTGTTTCTTTTCCTTCTGCCGTTCCTGTTTCTCCTGCTTCTGCTTCTTCCTCCGTTCATTAAGTTTAGCATTCTTTTGTGCTTCCTGGTCAGGAGTCAGAGGGCTTGGTACTTTAGCCTGCAGATGAACAAATAATTTCACATCAAGTGAACAAAATGTCTCAGGAAGATTCTGCATGCTTTGACTTGGTTTACACAAAGTAACTTATAAGATACAAGAAAAAATTGGCTTTGCACCAGAAAAAGCATATATTTGCAATAAGTACTTCACTTGGGAGCGGGGGGCTGGAAATCCTCCCCTCTCAATTTTTTTTAATTTTCCAAAAGAAGGAACAGAGAAGGGGGCCAGGTGAGGATATTCCCTCAATGGCCCAGTCCTCTGTTCTTAACGCTACCTCGCTAATGCGGGAAATGGCGAATAGTTTAAAAAAAAAAAAAAAAAAAACCACTTGCCACTGCCTTTCAAGTAGTTCTCTCTTCCAAGCCACTAGGTTATTCTAACAGAAAGAGGAGAACACATGGTTAATCATACCACACTCATCCTCAAATTCACGAAAAAATTAACCATGATATATCCTGAAAGTGGTCTGAAAATATGTTTAAAAACAAAGCTATATTTGTCGGCCAAGTTGTAATCATCTTGCACAGCTTGCATAATGTCACACCACACCACTAACCTCACCTCATTTGGCCAAAACACAGTCTCAACTACATGTCCTTTTCATAAAATATACTGTCTATGCAAATATTCATCGTTAAAGGTCTGTGAAACTTCCAGACAAACTTAAAGTCTGGTCATTCTATGCAACATGTGCCAAAAAAGTCCACAGCAAGGAATTTCTGTTGAATCATGTGGCCTACCATATATCCCTGGTCAGCAAATGTCGACCTTTTCACTATGGACAGGGGAAAACCCTATTTCCTTCTAAGTAAAGAAGGAAGACAATAATGAAAATAAAATGAAAATTTTATCTTTAATGTGGTAGTGAATGGCGCTATTCTAACTAGTGACAAAAATGCAGACCTTGTTCAACTGAACTTAATCATGCTCTCTTAAAAAAAAAGGAACAGAGAAGGGGGCCAAGTGAAGATATTCCCTCTAAGGCTCAGTTCTCTGTTCTTAACACTACCTCACTAACATGGGAAATGGAAAATACATATGGGAAAAAATCTAGAGGTGAATAACGAATTTTGATTCCTATAATAAGAAAGAAGTACTTGTTGTATCAACCAACCACACATGACTACAGCAGAGATAACATACAATACTGACAAGATAAGTCCAGCTTAATTTTAAGAAACCACAGTTCAACGGTAATCACTTAAAGCTCCAGACTGAGACAGGCTGACCCCATCCTTCTGTACTGTTCCATCTGTGAGAAGCTATACCTAGGAAGCTCCAGAGAGTGCATTTGCATATCATGACCCAATGGGTTCTATGAACTGAAGTCAGCCTACCTTTCACTGTACAGATTAAATAATCACCAAAAATCAATTTGCAGAAGGCTATCATTCTAAAAGCTTCTCATAATGAATAATCATACTGTACTTTAAGTTATTGCTATATCAATATTATAAGTTCAATACAAAAGATGAAGTAAACTAATTAGTGATAACAAATACCAAACTGAACATGAAAATCTTTTCAATTTAAAACATCCTCAAATACTCCATAAAACATTTTACATAAATAAGGTGTTTCATACAAAATAATGATGTCCACAATGTAGTTACCTCCTACTGTCAAAAACTGGTGTGGCAAAGTGACTACTTTTGGATACCATTTGCTTATAACATGTCAGTGGTTATTTTGAAAGGTAGTAAATAAGTGAGAGCTCATTTACATGTAGCAATGCTCAGTCCTCTTGCTTGCTTACTGTTCCTTACATCCACTGCCATGCAATGAGTACATAAAAATAATAGTCAGGTTCTCGAGACAGATATGTGAACAGGATATCTAAAATCAGTGTCTGTTTTAATATCACTCACTATATCAGAGATAATTACCTTTTTATAATCAAACCTCTCTGGATTTTGGGCCATGAAACGACGGAATTGATTTCGAGTATCTTTGTTGCTTGCCACATCATAAGGC
This sequence comes from Panulirus ornatus, assembly GCF_036320965.1. NCBI lineage: Eukaryota > Metazoa > Arthropoda > Malacostraca > Decapoda > Palinuridae > Panulirus > Panulirus ornatus. Next base: position 51,257,998 of record NC_092241.1, read on the forward strand.
AAAAATTTGTCTGAGTCCCCAATACTAGGATCACAACCATGCTCCAATAACCACCTGAAAAGAAAAAATAAAAACTACAAAAACCATACTAGTAGAACCACCCAGAGAGAGTAAAAGCAAAAATTACATAAATTCATATTACAGCCAAGGCAAAAAGTTCTAGCAATTTTTGTATGATATGGATTTGTATGTAGCATTTATGGATCTCAAGAAGGCATATGATAGAGTTGATAGAGATGCTCTGTGGAAGGTATTAAGAATATATGGTGTGGGAGGCAAGTTGTTAGAAGCAGTGAAAAGTTTTTATCGAGGATGTAAGGCATGTGTACGTGTAGGAAGAGAGGAAAGTGATTGGTTCTCAGTGAATGTAGGTTTGCGGCAGGGGTGTGTGATGTCTCCATGGTTGTTTAATTTGTTTATGGATGGGGTTGTTAGGGAGGTGAATGCAAGAGTTTTGGAAAGAGGGGCAAGTATGAAGTCTGTTGGGGATGAGAGAGCTTGGGAAGTGAGTCAGTTGTTGTTCGCTGATGATACAGCGCTGGTGGCTGATTCATGTGAGAAACTGCAGAAGCTGGTGACTGAGTTTGGTAAAGTGTGTGAAAGAAGAAAGTTAAGAGTAAATGTGAATAAGAGCAAGGTTATTAGGTACAGTAGGGTTGAGGGTCAAGTCAATTGGGAGGTAAGTTTCAATGGAGAAAAACTGGAGGAAGTAAAGTGTTTTAGATATCTGGGAGTGGATCTGGCAGCGGATGGAACCATGGAAGCGGAAGTGGATCATAGGGTGGGGGAGGGGGCGAAAATTCTGGGAGCCTTGAAGAATGTGTGGAAGTCAAGAACATTATCTCGGAAAGCAAAAATGGGTATGTTTGAAGGAATAGTGGTTCCAACAATGTTGTATGGTTGCGAGGTGTGGGCTATGGATAGAGTTGTGCGCAGGAGGATGGATGTGCTGGAAATGAGATGTTTGAGGACAATGTGTGGTGTGAGGTGGTTTGATCGAGTAAGTAACGTAAGGGTAAGAGAGATGTGTGGAAATAAAAAGAGCATGGTTGAGAGAGCAGAAGAGGGTGTTTTGAAATGGTTTGGGCACATGGAGAGAATGAGTGAGGAAAGATTGACCAAGAGGATATATGTGTCGGAGGTGGAGGGAACGAGGAGAAGTGGGAGACCAACTTGGAGGTGGAAAGATGGAGTGAAAAAGATTTTGTGTGATCGGGGCCTGAATATGCAGGAGGGTGAAAGGAGGGCAAGGAATAGAGTGAATTGGATCGATGTGGTATACCGGGGTTGACTTGCTGTCAGTGGATTGAATCAGGGCATGTGAAGAGTCTGGGGTAAACCATGGAAAGCTGTGTAGGTATGTATATTTGCGTGTGTGGACATATGTATATACATGTGTATGGGGGTGGGTTGGGCCATTTCTTTCGTCTGTTTTCTTGCGCTACCTCGCAAACGCAGGAGACAGACAAAGCAAAAAAAAAAAAAAAATGAATAAAACTGAAATTATTCCTAAACTTTATATGAACTATAATCTAGCTGGTAACCCTCACAGTTTAGAAATAGATATAATCTATGAATTTCCCACGGCAGTCATAGCAGAGTTCAGCAGAGGATAGAAACTAGCCTTTAACCTTAACCTTTTCAGCACTAAGGATGCCATTCTACTGTTACATAGTAGGATGCTACACACACACACACACACACACACACACACACACACACACAAACATTAATCTCCCACCACCAAGTTGAATTCTGAGCTCAAGTAGCTCGCCAAAGAAGGCAACCTAAACAAATGTCACTGGAACTGCCCAGCACCTCATTAATTCACTAAATGACCTAATAGGTTATTGTGCACATTTCTGAGGATTCACTAAGTCTATGGCACCCATCCACAACTATAGTACCCACTGCTGCATCCCTGCCACACCCATGTCAACCTTAATTGGGACTGGCCATTCCAGTAAATAATGTGATTTTTAATTCAAAAATGCTTAACTCTTAATATATCAGAAAAATGAGATGGTTTTGATGATTTTTCTGTGCCAAATCATATAAATGAAAAAGATACACAAATAAAGTTTAAGTAACTTGCATACATAGAATTGGCCAATTAGACAGATAATATTTTTCCTAAACTAGGAATGGTTAATTCTTCCTTCTTAAGAAAAAAGATTGCTTTTATATCTTCAGTGCAACTTTTCTTAAACTAAAAAAAATATTCTGCTATTTTTTTGTACATTGGGATGTGACCCAAAAGAGGTAAAAAGAAGACAGCAATGGTTAGCAAAAACCCAACTTCAAGACACTAACCTACTGGACATAAGTACTGCATTATGTATGCTGGCAAGGAAGTAAGGGACTGTTACCTATGCCTTTTTGTTAGGCATTGGGCAGGGCTGCAAGGGGCTAATGTGGACCATGGGAAGGACTAGCATATGGCCCACCAGGCCATCCTAAAGAGGGACCTGAGGATCTCACGTGAAAGGGAAGATGCCACTAAGTGACGATCTCTATAAAATCTAAATCTACTGATAGTATTTCTCTCAGATCATTTACTTCATTCATAATATCATAATCTATTTCCCCTTTCTCAGGCCCTCCAAGGCCCAGAGATTTCACCCCAGTATCCCTGTCCTCTCAATGGGCCTGCCAGTGGGGTTGGGGATGGGACTGCAAAGTTACCTACATATAAAGGTAAACATAATTTTCTGACCTAACCTATGTAAATGGGAAAGGAATTACAGATAACATATTGCAGAGGGTTGGCAACTTCCCCTCCTTTAGTACTTTCCAAAATAAGGAACAGAGGAAGAAGACAAGTATGGATTTTTTCCATTCAAGGCTTATTCATCTGTTCTAAAAACTAGTGTGCTTACATGGGGAAATAGCAAATGCCTATGAAACAAATGAAAAAAAAAAAAGGGAGGGGACATTTACAATGGCTGAAGATATTGATCACAGGTCTGTACTCTTGATATCACTGATTCTGAACTTGAGAAAGTCACAGTTAACACTGTCCAACAAATTACCCTGTATTAGTGCCTATACACTACATGCTTGACATGAATACATTCTGTGATGTTCCTAATGTAACCCGAGCAAAGTGCGGTAGCAGACCGAAAATATACCTGTCATATATGCCTCTGGCCAGTTATGAAGTGTTATACAAATGGGTTCAGTTAGCTTCCACACTACAGACCTCATAGTGATCTAGGGAGTGACAATCTTCAAAAAAAGAGGTCATTAATGTTAACTCTTAATACCATCTATCCCATGTGCAGCTTTCCAGCCACAATGTAAAGTAGCTCAGGCATATCATTCCCTAAACTTGACTGTGATCACTGTTTAATTATGCATAATCCTCGATTCTAAGATCCCTCTCAACACTTTCTCTTTAACTCTCTCTAAAAATTCTCACTGGAAGTGCTTATAAGTAAGTCCTCTCTTGCTTTCACTTGCTTTCACCCTGCCATTTTGGCTAAATATTGTTGTAAGTGCTCATAGGCACTTTTTCTCTCTGATCATACAGGAATGCAAAAAAAATTAGTCACAATTTACAAATGGGCAGAAGTAAACCTAACGGAGTCTAATTAAGATAAATTTGAGCATGGGTATATTTCTGAAGATATATGAGTTCCAACAATGTTATACAGATGCAAGGAATGAGCTATAGACAAGGATATGTGGTGAGGGTGAATGTGTTGGAAATGATATGTTTGAGAGCAATATACAGTGTGGGGGGGTTTGATCGACTTAGTAATAAAAAGATAGGATACTGGTGTGGTAATGATAAGAGTGCAGTTGAGAAAACTGAAAGTGTGCTAAAATGGTATGGACTATGGAAAGAATGAGTGGGAAGTGGTTAACAAAGAGGATACATGTAGGGAGGCAAAAAGGAGAAGGGGTAGACTAAACTGGAGATGGAAAGATGGAGTGAAAAAGATTTTGAGTGATTGGGGCCTGAATTTGCAAGAGGGTGAAAGGTATGAACTGGATAGAGAAAATTAGAATGGTATGGTATGCAGGGGTAGACATGCTGTCAATGGACTTACCCAGGGCATGTGAAGCAGCTATGGTGAACCACAGAAATTTTTGTGGGGTTTGGTTGTGAATAGAGATCAATGCTTTCTGTGCATTGCACATGACTAGAGAATGGATGTAAGGCAATGAGCTTTTCTATGTCTGTTCCTAGTGATACATCACTAACGCAGGAAACAGCAATAAAGTTGTTCCTAGTGATACCTCACTAGTGCAGGAAATAGTGTTCAAGTATGTAAAAACAAAATGAGCTAATAGCTATGGGTCAAGGAAAGATTAATTAGTGGTACTATGTAAAGTGCTACAAAGTGGGACAAATGTAAAAGATTTGGGTGCCATCATAAATGAGAAGCCAGATTTCAGAGAATCTACTGAGAAGATATGCTCTCAAGTCAAATGATGAGCAGTATAATTCTAGGAACTTTCTATACAAGAGACAGTAACATATTTATGAAAATGTTTAATGTATATAGATAGAAACTTATTTATTAAAATGTTTAATGTATACAGATAGAAACTTATCTATAAAAATGTTTAATGTACATAACAGAAACAAAACTGAATACTACTGCTGTGTTGTAACCAATGCAACAATTAGAAATAAACATATCAGAGAGAAATCAGAAGCACTTCAGACGCAAAATCAAAGGGGTGGAACATATGGACTACCATGAAAGACTGAAAGAACTGCAACTATACAGCCTAGAGAGATGAAGAGAAAGAAATATGATAACCTGCATAGCAACAAATTGAAGGTTTACAAGAAAATGTGTTAAACCTGAAAGCCTCTCAACAGGGAAAATACAAAGTTTAGTCTTCAAAAACTGTGGAACATAACAAATATATAAATATCAGACAAAAATATATGACAGCCCTACCAGAAAACTACAATGATTATTCATTGTACTCCCAGAAGATGCACAGAACATGTATAGAAACATTTCAAATAAAATTTGACATATGGTTGACATCAGTCCCTGATGAACCAAGAACTGATAATTATGTAATGCAGGAGGCAGCTACAAGGAATGTAGGCTTAAACATCAAGCAAGTCCTGTGGTGAGCACTCTACACTAACCTTATCATTTTGGCTAAATCTTGCTGTAGGTACTCTCTCTCTCTCTCTCTCTCTCTCTCTCTCTCTCTCTCTCTCTCTCTCTCTCTCTCTCTCCTTTGCGATCTTTTTCTTCTACTGCTTACAAAGGAGCTTTGTGTGTGTGTGTGTGTGTGTGTTGCAGCCAGGCCAGCTTGCTTGAACCTTGGGTCTGTGTGGTCTTTGTATCTCTCTCTCTCTCTCTCTCTCTCTCTCTCTCTCTCTCTCTCTCTCTCTCTCTCTCTCTCTCTCTCTCTCTCTCTCCTTTGCGATCTTTTTTCTTCTACTGCTTACAAAGGAGCCTTTTGTGTGTGTGTGTGTTACAGCCAGGCCAGCTCGCTTGAACCTTGGGTCTGTGTGGTCTTTGTATCTCTCTCTCTCTCTCTCTCTCTCTCTCTCTCTCTCTCTCTCTCTCTCTCTCTCTCTCTCTCTATCTATCTATCTATTTATCTCTTTCCCATTTACTCAAGGACAGACCACCTTAGGTCTGTGTGGTCTCTCTCTCTCTCTCTCTCTCTCTCTCTCTCTCTCTCTCTCTCTCTCTCTCTCTCTCTCTCTCTCTCTCTCTCATTCATTTAACTCCATCAATCAAACTATTCAGCTCACATATTCATAATGTATCCTGACAAAATCTTCTACTGCAGTGCCCATGAGCTCATGTGACCTGTTGTCATGATTCTTACCATACAATGTCTCTCTCTCTCTCTCTCTCTCTCTCTCTCTCTCTCTCTCTCTCTCTCTCTCTCTCTCTCTCTCCTTTGCGATCTTTTTTCTTCTACTGCTTACAAAGGAGCCTTTTGTGTGTGTGTGTGTTACAGCCAGGCCAGCTCGCTTGAACCTGGGGTCTGTGTGGTCTCTCTCTCTCTCTCTCTCTCTCTCTCTCTCTCTCTCTCTCTCTCTCTCTCTCTCTCTCTCTCTCTCTCTATCTATCTATCTATCTATCTATCTATCTATCTATCTCCCTATCTATCTATCTATCTATCTATCTATCTATCTATCTATCTATCTATCTCTTTCCCATTTACTCAAGGACAGACCACCTTAGGTCTGTGTGCTCTCTCTCTCTCTCTCTCTCTCTCTCTCTCTCTCTCTCTCTCTCTCTCTCTCTCTCTCTCTCATTCCTTTAACTCCATTAATCAAACTATTCAGCTCACATATTCATAATGTATCCTGACAAAATCTTCTACTGCAGTGCCCATGAGCTCATGTGACCTGCTGTCATGATTCTTACCATACAATGTCCTTGTGGCCATTTTCTGCTGCCACATGCAGCATTGTTCTATCTTTTCTTCCCAGGGTGATAGCACTAAGATTCGATGGGATTTCAGTACATGCAATTGAATCTAGAAGTTCATCGGAGAGAGCATAATCTGTTGAAATAAAACAAAATTAGTGCTGTTGTGAATCTCACTTGGCCTAAGGTCAAATACTGATATACATACTGTAGATGTGTGAACACTAGCATTACCTTGTATGAAAAAAAATCCAGCATTTACCTGTAAATAAGTGTCAAAAGCTGGCTTTACTCTGATCAAAAGCATATTATCAAACTAAACCCCTTACTTGCTCTTGCCTTCATGTAGTTCTCCCTCACAAGCTGTCAGGTTACCCTTAGCAAGAGAGGAAAGCACTCAACTAATTATGCCAGAGTTAGTTGATACACACAAACAACGTAAATATAGAGTGTTCCGTAGGCACCCTAAAAATTCTGCTAACAAATAATGCTATAATCACTGATAAAGTTGTAACCACCTTGAGCCACTGATCCATGACATCATGCCACCACCATATCAGTAACTACTGAAGTAGAGAATATTAGTAAGTGCCTTTACTTTACCTGGTAGCACGGATGAAATGGGCTCTTCTGAGCAAGTTCTTTGACAAGACTACGCTTTTTTCAAGCAACAATTACACAGCCAGCTTCAATACAAGTGACTCTTTGTTCAGTGTAACCTCAGGCAGGTGTAGTCTGGCAATACTTAGTTAGTGTGTTATACGTATAAAAGAATATATCCTCATGATATGCACTATACCCACACGCAGTATATAACTAAATGGAGGTAAACGAAAGTGAGGAGGTTTGCTCAAAAAAATTTTCAAACTAAGTTCAAATATGTTTCATATTTCAAGAGCTTCTCAATAAATCAAAATGATAAATAGTAAAAAACTGTGATGCATAATTTTTTCAACCTCATTGTCACTTCTTAATGAGATTCATCCTGCATTTTGAGAACCATAATAAAAAAGGAGCCTCTATATCAAAATATGCAGAATTATGGAAAATAAAAAAACAGTTACCTTGAGGATGGGAGGTGGAAGGTATTTTGAGTGCTGTTTTCAGGTTTTCAATATTGCCAGTCTTGCATGCTGTGTAGAGAACAGTCCACACTTGAGTCTTGTGGCGATCACCTAAAGTGAATATATAGAAACAAATAAAAATAGTGATAAAAACTGTATATCCACTGCATTCTTTCCAATTTCAAAGGGTGGTATTCTCTAGTAGAAAAAGGGTCAGCTAATTCCAAGACTTGGTCATGGTAAAGGGTGAAATCCTCTATGACCTCATAATGACATAAGGAGGCATCCTCTAACGATAAAAATTTATGACAGAAGGAGGCACTTTCAAGTAAATAAGAGTAAACTAGTTCCAAGGCCTTACCACAGAAAAGGGTAGAATCCTCTTGAACTGAAGGGTTATTTAAATCCAGCATCAACAAAGGAAATGTCTACTAACCACTGTAAATCATCTCCAACCAATCTTTCCACAAAGAAAGTCTGGTCAAATTTTGGTCCATATCATGAGAGTGGGAAGGATAAGAGGTGAAAAACAGATCCAGAATATTAGAAGAAAGGTTACAACAGTCAGGAATATGGGTGGAGTGGGAGATGATTGGCTCTAGATCACTGAGAATGGAGAGTGTGAGGGCTTCAATCCCCCTAACATCCATATGGAAGGATCTGAATGATTCCCTACAGGGAATGTTGAAACCCCTGAGAGGATTTTGGCTTGCTGGTGAAAGGATGCCATGACCTTATAGGCAATCTATGCAAGGAAAGAGACAAAGGGCTCAAAGAAAATATACTGGAAATGAACTTGAAAAAGCCAAGTCATGAAATATGCAAGGATTCTTGTAAATATACCAAAAAGGCACCAGACCAAGATATCTGAGAGCCCAGTGAGATTAGAAATTTACTTAAAGTCTTTCTAAAGGCTTAAAACCTACCTTGTTTATCTTTTTCATCAGTTGCAGTGGGTGTCTTTTTTTTCCTTTTATCTGTTGTCTTCTTATTATCTGTCATCTTGTTCCCATTCACTTTTTTCTTCCTATGTCTTTTAAAAGAAACATCTCGTTCCCCTAACTCACAGAAGCTTAAAGTACTGAAACTGGTCACCAGTTCTATGTTACTGTCATCTGATTCAGAATCACTTTGTGGTAATGGTAAATCAGGTGATGAACTTTTCTTCTCTAACTTTGCCTTCCTCTCATGTTTCTTCTCAGGAACATATTTTTTCTTCTTCACATTTGCTTTAACTTCAACTAATGAATCTTTTACCATATCTCTGAACTCTTCCTCAGTGCCTGTTTCAATGCAAATAATTAGCCAGATTATTAAGTACAGAAAATAGTGATGAAAAAATGTAGTGACTGACCACCCCTTTTCTTGGAAGCAAAATCTTCAAATATTATTGACAAAGTGCTTAAACAGTACCTGGAGAAAATGAAAGTTTGATAAATAAATAATTGATTTTGGCATCGTGAAGATATATAGCCTTAAAATAAAGGAACAACTACAAAAACATATCTCAAGAAACAGTCTCTGAACTACATCACGAAACATTTCTGCAGCTTCAAACAGACATAAACAAACTAATGGACTGGGCTCATAAGTGGCGAATGAATTTTAATACTGATAAGTGCAAACTTTTACATGTTGGTAGTAAAAATGAAAAAGGCAAGCTTCACTATAAATTCTGTTGAACTGCAAAAGGTGAATGAGGAAAAAGACTTAGGAGTAATAAACTCTGGTGATCTAAAAAAGCTAAGTAAACAGTGCAAAGAGGCTGCTAAAATGGCAAACAAAATTCTTGAATTTATAGATAAGGCAAGCAAATCTAAGTCCAGGGAAATCATTCTTGCTCTTTACAAGTCACTTGTGCATCCCCATCTCAAATGGTATGTTCATTTTGGTCACCCTACTTGAGGAAAGACATAGAAAGAATGGAGAGAGTAGAAAGATGAGCTACTAAGATGATTCCCAGACTAAGGAACAAATCCTATGAGTGTACAAAAGAGAAGGTTAAGGAATGATCTGATACAGATATTCAAGTTTCTAAGATATGACCCTTTTCATCTATTTATTCATTTATTCATTTATTTATGTATTTATAATGCTTTGTCGCAGTCTCCCGCGTTAGCGAGGTAGCGCAAGGAAACAGACAAAAGAAATGGCCCAACCCACCCACATACACATGTATATACATACATGTCCACACACGCAAATATACATACCTATACATCTCAACGTATACATATATATACACACACAGACATATACATATATACACATGTGCATAATTCATACTGTCTGCCCTTATTCATTCCCATCGCCACCCTGCCACACATGAAATAACAACCCCCTCCCCCAAAATGTGCGCAAGGTAGTGCTAGGAAAAGACAACAAAGGCCACATTCGTTCACACTCAGTCTCTAGCTGTCATGTAATAATGCACCGAAACTACAGCTCCCTTTCCACATCCAGGCCCCACAGAACTTTCCATGGTTTACCCCAGACGCTTCACATGCCCTAGTTCAATCCATTAACAGCACGTTGACCCCGGTATACCACATTGTTCCAATTCACTCTATTCCTTGCACGCCTTTCACCCTCCTGCATGATCAGGCCCTGATCACTCAAAATCTTTTTCACACCATCTTTCCTCCTCCAATCTGGTCTCCCACTTCTAATTCCCTCCACCTCTGACACATACATCCTCTTGGTCAATCTTTCCTTACTCATTCTCTCCATGTGACCAAACCATTTCAAAACACCCTCTTCTGCTCTCTCAACCACACTCTTTTTATTACCACACATCTCTCTTACCCTATTATTACTTACTCCATCAAACTATCTCGCACCACATATTGTCCTCAAACATCTCATTTCCAGCACATCCACCCTCCTCCGTACAACTCTATCCATAGCCCATGCCTCGCAACCCATATAACATTGTTGGAACCACTATTCCTTCAGACATACCCATTTTTGCTTTCCGAGATAATGTTCTCGACTTCCATGCATTCTTCAATGCTCCCAGAACTTTCGCCCCCTCCCCCACCCTATGATTCACTTCTGCTTCCATGGTTCCATCCGCTGCCAAATCCACTCCCAGATATCTAAAACACTTCACTTCCTCTAGCTTTTCTCCATTCAAACTTACCTCCCAATTGACTTGTCCCTCAACCCTACTGTAATTAATAAACTTGCTCTTATTCACATTTACTCTCAGCTCTCTTCTTTCACACACTTTACCAAACTCAGTCACCAGCTTCTGCAGTTTCTCACACAAATCAGCCTTTTCATCTACCTGTCCTTATCATCTCTACTTCAGAGTAATATAAATTAAAGAAAAATATAAGCAAATTCAATGTTGTACTTAACCACAGTGCTCATCTCCAACACTTTGGTTTCTGAGCTTAAAGCAAACATGACCATTTCCCCAACCCAAGATTAACTGCAAGCCCTAGTGCAACTACAAAGTCTACAGTTTACCTTACCCAGTTTAATCAACCATATCCAAAAGGCTGGATGAACAGCTAGGATGGTTGTAAGCAACCAAACAAAATTGCACTCCAACTGTAATCAACACCTTCATACCCAACAATATCAACCTCTAAATCACAGAGGCCATCTGAATTCCCATTATAGAAACTCTCAAGCTCAAAGCTCCAGTTTTAATGCCTCTGTCTACAGGATTTCAAGTCCTCTGGTTTTCCACAACAGATCACGTGTTTAGTGTCCCTTAACATCCTCCTACCTACGTTGCACATTAATGAAAGTTTGAAGATGCAAACTGAATCATTTATGGAAATGAAGTGTAAGCCTGGGTTGGATTCGAATCTGCATAGTGAGGTATACAAAACCACACTGAAATTCTGCTCAAACCCTACATCTGTTTGTATGAGTTTTCCATGTCAAATTCAAGTTCATGTAATCCTCTTCACATTAAGATATAAAATAAAAAACTCTTTAGAGAATGATCAAGCAGATATATGTGCTGATAGGTGACAGTTTTGAGTTCATTCTTTATAACCAAACATGACTTAGTAGTCCCCGGTATACAATTTCTATATTTTTAACGAGTTACATTCCTGTAAAAAAGAATTGTTTTCACATATACAAAATCAAGTTTTTGTGGATTTTTTCCTGTTAGTGATAAAAAGAGGGAGGAAACATTCTTTTGAAAACAGTCAAGTCATACATGGGACTACTTTGTTTATTTTTCATGGTAACAATACACACTCTTGATCTTAGGTACCAATTTTGAAATGTAGTAACAAAAATTCAGGTCTTGCTCATGTCTATGAATGATCTATACAAATTATTCCTATCACTGTGGGTAAAAGACTGTCCATTATGAAGTATTAAAGAACCTGAAATAACTCGTGCATGTTCCAAACATAACCAAAAACTATTTCAAAAGTAAGCATAAAAACAAGAAGGAACTTACCATGCACCAAAATTTCTGACAGCAGACCAAAGATGCGCTTCACCTCAGAAAACTTGGCCCTCCTGGTTGTGAAGGGAATCTTTCTCAGTCGCTCATCTTGTTTGCAAAGAACAGGTTTTTTACCACTAAAAAGGGTCCTCCGGTTATGGTGATTAGCATGGTAGAATATCAAGTGACATTTTGCAAGATGTGGCTCCCAAGATTCCATCATCTCTTGAATGTGCTGCATGAAAGTTATAAACACTGTGACTCAAGTAATCAGATACTGTATTCACTAATGATAATCATCAACATGAGATATAAACATGAAACACCAGTCATATCTATGGTTGCCATGGAAGTAAATGTTTTTCCTAAACACCAAAACATGTTGACTGAAAGTCTGATTTAAAGTTAAATTGAACTAGAATGAATTATGTTGCCACTGCTGCTCAACGTATCCTATGAGAGACGTACTGAATAACACTGTAGATATAGGTGTACACTCAAAAAGAGTGCCAAAAAAGGTATAATTTAAGAATGTTTTATTCATGAAGGAGGTAAAATTCAAGTGCTTCAAGCAATGCTGCTGGATACTGAAAGGCTTTACATAAACAATGAATATAAAAGCAGTACAAAAAATGAGGAAGATATGTCTGAAAAGTAGTAAGAATGACAGGTACTGCTGGATGAGCAGATATACATATATACTTAGTGCAAAGAGATAACAGAAGACCTATTGGTTCATAACTAGGTTACCTACTGAGAGCTGAGGCACACTATTCATTTCTATGGATAGAAAAGTTAATAAGGCTTTAGTATTTGGGGAGCCTCTGCAAACACTGCACTGTGGCTGCCCCCTTGAGGGAATAAGATACAAAGATAGATAGACATTAAAAAAAGAAAAAAAGAGCTATTTTGTAAAAAAAAAACTTTTTTTCTCTTTGCACTCATATTGCCAAAAACAAATGAAATCAGTCCCAAATTATTTGAAAATAGGAATAGCTCATGAAAAATTTCCTGAAGAATGATATATGATATATATTACTTGGGTGGTGTGGTAGTACATACATCTAAAGGGGGGGGGGGGGGGGTTGAGAGGCAAGCAAAAATATCTAAAATACAAGGAGAGTACATAAGAAATATTTACCATCAGGTGTGGTATGGCTAGTTACAGACAGTGCCTCAATTAACACTAGTATATGGTACAGAAACATGAGCCTGTAGGAGAAAAATGGCTTGTAGAATGTACAGTACAAAATGAAGGAATCTACAGGAAATAATGTATTAAGGAGGGACTGGTTGATAAAATGAAATATGAACTGGTTTAAAAAAGTGGAAAGACTGAATGTGGAAAGATATGAAAAAAAAGCAATTCATTTTATTAAAGAATGTACTACGGAGTGCTGTGAGTGTTCATGAGAGAGGTATTTCAATGGAAAATTTATGTGTACAAACCCTGACGCATTATAGAGATTCTACAGCTTAAGTAGCTACCTTGTACTGTGGCAGAAGATGTATGGGATATTACTCACTTAATACTCCTGCTTTTACCAAGACAGGTCTTGGCAGAATTTTGTTCAAGTACTACAGGATGTTCTACTGTTTTATAAGCATCTCACCTGACACTGTGATTGTTCATTATAGCGCCGCAAAGATGCTCCACTTGACTTTGGATGAGATGTGTTATTCTGATTGTCTTTTGAACTCTGACTTCCTCCCTGTTTGGCTCGCACTGTATAGTTGTGGAATGTCTTGTGAATTATGACTTCATTTCCTGTCAAATGAACATTATAAATGATCCAAAAAGCATCAACCAGATATAAAGATAACTTTTACTAAAACTTCCAATCACACAGTATGACCTACTGCTAATAATACCCCTCAGCTCTATCATACATTTCCTCAACTTATGTCCACTGCAATAAAGCAAACTAAATCATTCATTATAAAAACACAGCCTCCTGATTATCCAAGTGGCATTAAGAGAAACAAACATCTCTATTCACACTCTCAACCTCATACACAAATGTCCCATCAATATATATAATCAACAAAAATTCCCATGACTGTCCTCTGAAATGCCACTACCCTTCAATACTTCACTTACTGCTTCTTTTGGAGTTTAACTCTTCTTGAACCTCCAAGAAAACTCATATATCTTCTTTACTAACCTAACATCTGTCACGCATCATTGATAATCATATCATCCAAACAGCCTTCAATCCATATTTCCATCTAATAATATCTTCACACCATATTTCTTTTTCATGGTGATTGCTTTTTCCTTATTGCGAGATAGCATCGTGAAAAGATAAAGGCTACATTCCCTCACATTCATTCTCTAGCTATCATGTGTAATGCCCAAACACCACAGCTCCTTATCTTCAATCAGGTCCAACAGACCTTTCCATGATTTACTCCAGCTGCTTCACATGCCCTGGTTCAGTTCATCGACAACACATCAACCCCGGTAAACCACACCATTCCGATTCACTCTATCCCAGGCATGCCTTTCACCCTCCTGCATGTTCAGGCCCCAATCACTTAATATCTTTTTCACTCAACCCTTCTACCCCGAGTTTGGTCTCCCCTTCTTCCTTGTTCCCAGCACTTCTGACAAATTCATCTTCTTGGTCAATCTCTCCTCACTCATTCTCTCCTTGTGTCCAAACCATTTCAATACATCCTCTTCAGCTCACTCAACCACATTCTTTCTAGTACCATACCTGTCTCTTACTCTTTTATTACTTACTCACTCAAACTCACTCAAACCACCTCTTTCCAGATATGGTCTTCAAAAATTACATTTCCAACACATCTGCTGCTTTCACTTCTACCAGAACACCCAGGAAAGCTAATAATTAGCAAAAACTGGAGGAAAGCATTTCGTTTCCCTATCACCGAAAGACTAGTGGTCTTAGAGCCTTAAGCCATATGAATTCCAGTTACATGACAACAGGGAGGGTAATCCTTTGATACAAAACAGAAAATATTGTTAATGTGCCATTAAAGAATAACAAATGAATGATATCCATATTAATCATCTCTCAACAACATCTGTACCTATAAGCACAAAATTTCACTTGAAACTGCTGAAAAACACATATCACAGGAAAAGCCCAAAGGTACAACAGAAGCTATTGCAACTGCCAGGCAGTTCAAGAGCATAATTCTTTATCCACAGCCAATGTGGTAAGGTGTCAACATCAGTCCAATGCCAATCTAAATGCCACTGGTAGAAGGGTGGGAATAATGTTTTGTCAATATTGTATGCCATGGCTGATGTGCAAGGTCTGAAAATGGAAGTCAAAATTCTTGATACCACAACACCTTGAAAAGGTATAGATATCAATCTGTCGATCCCAAATTCCAATACCAGTGTGGCAGTGTGTAAACACTAATGTATCAGTTTCAACCTTCACTTTCTGCCATAAAAGATAGGTGTATGCAAAAGTTCTTACTGACCCAATCAGTTGGGCACATTTCTGCTCACACCTTCAAACTATCTTTTTAGTAAAAAGAGTTCTCGATCAATCTTCTCACTTCACTTCCTGTGTTAAGAAAAACAATTGAACCCACCTCTGAAGACTGCAGCAGCAAAACTCCCACCACCTAAGAGAATAACAGCCCAATTCTGTCTCCGTGGGGCTGCCCGCACACGTTGAATCACATCTTCTTCTACTTCAATTTCATACTGCAATTAAGAGGTCCATGAAGACATCATAAAGGGCAACAACAGAAAATGCAAATAAAAACTGATGGAATGGCACCTATGGTTGTGACTGCCAAAGGTCATATTGATACAGCTTTCCTTGTTACATTCTCATATCACCCTCCCCAGACTGGAATTCAGAGGAAACCTTCAGTGGTTACTTCCAGAAATATTCTGAGCAATTTCTTTCTCATGAATAATACAACAAAAATTTTAAGGAAAAAGAAACAAGGACCATCTAATGCAGAGCAAAGAAAATGTATAGGATGAGCATTTGTAATAAATATTCCCTCAAAGGCCCAGTCCTTTGTTCTTAACGCTACCTCGCTAATGCGGGAAATGGCGAATAGTATGAAAGAAAGAATATATATATATATACATATATATATATATATATATATATATATATATATATATATATATATATATATATATATATTTTTTTTTTTTTTTTTTTTATACTTTGTCGCTGTCTCCCGCGTTTGCGAGGTAGCGCAAGGAAACAGACGAAAGAAAAGGCCCAACCCCCCCCATACACATGTACATACACACGTCCACACACGCAAATATACATACCTACACAGCTTTCCTTGGTTTACCCCGGACGCTTCACATGCCTTGATTCAATCCACTGACAGCACGTCAACCCCTGTATACCACATCGCTCCAATTCCCTCTATTCCTTGCCCTCCTTTCACCCTCCTGCATGTTCAGGCCCCGATCACACAAAATCCTTTTCACTCCATCTTTCCACCTCCAATTTGGTCTCCCTCTTCTCCTCGTTCCCTCCACCTCCGACACATATATCCTCTTGGTCAATCTTTCCTCACTCATTCTCTCCATGTGCCCAAACCATTTCAAAACACCCTCTTCTGCTCTCTCAACCACGCTCTTTTTATTTCCACACATCTCTCTTACCCTTACGTTACTTACTCGATCAAACCACCTCACACCACACATTGTCCTCAAACATCTCATTTCCAGGACATCCATCCTCCTGCGCACAACTCTATCCATAGCCCACGCCTCGCAACCATACAACATTGTTGGAACTACTATTCCTTCAAACATACCCATTTTTGCTTTCCGGGATAATGTTCTCGACTTCCACACATTTTTCAAGGCTCCCAAAATTTTCGCCCCCTCCCCCACCCTATGATCCACTTCCGCTTCCATGGTTCCATCCGCTGACAGATCCACTCTCAGATATCTAAAACACTTCACTTCCTCCAGTTTTTCTCCATTCAAACTCACCTCCCAATTGACTTGACCCTCAACCCTACTGTACCTAATAACCTTGCTCTTATTCACATTTACTCTTAACTTTCTTCTTCCACACACTTTACCAAACTCCGTCACCAGCTTCTGCAGTTTCTCACATGAATCCGCCACCAGCGCTGTATCATCAGCGAACAACAACTGACTCACTTCCCAAGCTCTCTCATCCCCAACAGACTTCATACTTGCCCCTCTTTCCAAGACTCTTGCATTTACCTCCCTAACAACCCCATCCATAAACAAATTAAACAACCATGGAGACATCACACACCCCTGCCGCAAACCTACATTCACTGAGAACCAATCACTTTCCTCTCTTCCTACACGTACACATGCCTTACATCCTCGATAAAAACTTTTCACTGCTTCTAACAACTTGCCTCCCACACCATATATTCTTAATACCTTCCACAGAGCATCTCTATCAACTCTATCATATGCCTTCTCCAGATCCATAAATGCTACATACAAATCCATTTGCTTTTCTAAGTATTTTCTCACATACATTCTTCAAAGCAAACACCTGATCCACACATCCTCTACCACTTCTGAAACCACACTGCTCTTCCCCAATCTGATGCTCTGTACATGCCTTCACCCTCTCAATCAATACCCTCCCATATAATTTACCAGGAATACTCAACAAACTTATACCTCTGTAATTTGAGCACTCACTCTTATCCCCTTTGCCTTTGTACAATGGCACTATGCACACATTCCGCCAATCCTCAGGCACCTCACCATGAGTCATACATACATTAAATAACCTTACCAACCAGTCAACAATACAGTCACCCCCTTTTTTAATAAATTCCACTGCAATACCATCCAAACCTGCTGCCTTGCCGGCTTTCATCTTCCGCAAAGCTTTTACTACCTCTTCTCTGTTTACCAAATCATTTTCCCTAACCCTCTCACTTTGCACACCACCTCGACCCAAACACCCTATATCTGCCACTCTGTCATCAGACACATTCAACAAACCTTCAAAATACTCATTCCATCTCCTTCTCACATCACCACTATATATATATATATATATATATATATATATATATATATATATATATATATATTTATTTTTTTTTTTTATTATACTTTGTCGCTGTCTCCCGCGTTTGCGAGGTAGCGCAAGGAAACAGGCGAAAGAAATGGCCCAACCCACCCCCATACACATGTATATACATACGTCCACACACGCAAATATACATACCTACACAGCTTCCCATGGTTTACCCCAGACGCTTCACATGCCTTGATTCAATCCTCTGACAGCACGTCAACCCCGGTATACCACATCGATCCAATTCACTCTATTCCTTGCCCTCCTTTCACCCTCCTGCATGTTTAGGCCCCGATCACACAAAATCTTTTTCACTCCATCTTTCCACCACCAATTTGGTCTCCCACTTCTCCTCGTTCCCTCCACCTCCGACACATATATCCTCTTGGTCAATCTTTCCTCACTCATTCTCTCCATGTGCCCAAACCATTTCAAAACACCCTCTTCTGCTCTCTCAACCACGCTCTTTTTATTTCCACACATCTCTCTTACCCTTACGTTACTTACTCGATCAAACCACCTCACACCACACATTGTCCTCAAACATCTCATTTCCAGCACATCCATCCTCCTGCGCACAACTCTATCCATAGCCCACGCCTCGCAACCATACAACATTGTTGGAACCACTATTCCTTCAAACATACCCATTTTTGCTTTCCGAGATAATGTTCTTGACTTCCACACATTCTTCAAGGCTCCCAGGATTTTCGCCCCCTCCCCCACTCTATGATTCACTTCCACTTCCATGGTTCCATCCGCTGCCAGATCCACTCCCAGATATCTAAAACACTTTACTTCCTCCAGTTTTTCTCCATATATATATATGAATACATATGTGAATAAGAGCAAGGTTATTAGGTACAGTAGGGTTGAGGGTCAAGTCAATTGGGAGGTGAGTTTGAATGGAGAAAAACTGGAAGAAGTGAAGTGTTTTAGATATCTAGGAGTGGATCTGGCAGCGGATGGAACCATGGAAGCGGAAGTGGATCATAGGGTGGGGGAGGGGGCGAAAATTCTGGGGGCCTTGAAGAATGTGTGGAAGTCGAGAACATTATCTCGGAAAGCAAAAATTGGTATGTATGAAGGAATAGTGGTTCCAACAATGATGTATGGTTGCGAGGCGTGGGCTATGGATAGAGTTGTGCGCAGGAGGATGGATGTGCTGGAAATGAGATGTTTGAGGACAATGTGTGGTGTGAGGTGGTTTGATCGAGTGAGTAACGTAAGGGTAAGAGAGATGTGTGGAAATAAAAAGAGCGTGGTTGAGAGAGCAGAAGAGGGTGTTTTGAAGTGGTTTGGGCACATGGAGAGGATGAGTGAGGAAAGATTGACCAAGAGGATATATGTGTCGGAGGTGGAGGGAACAAGGGAGACCAAAATTGGAGGTGGAAAGATGGAGTGAAAAAGATTTTGTGTGATCGGGGCCTGAACATGCAGGAGGGTGAAAGGAGGGCAAGGAACAGAGTGAATTGGAGCGATGTGGTATACCGGGGCTGACGTGCTGTCAGTGGATTGAATCAAGGCATGTGAAGCGTCTGGGTAAACCATGGAAAGCTGTGTAGGTATGTATATTTGCATGTGTGGACGTATGTATATACATGTGTATGGGGGGGGTTGGGCCATTTCTTTCGTCTGTTTCCTTGCGCTACCTCGCAAACGCGGGAGACAGCGACAAAGTATAAAAAAAAAAAAAAAAAATATTATTATTATTATACTTTGTCACTGTCTCCCGCGTTAGCGAGGTAGTGCAAGGAAACAGACAAAAGAATGGCCGAACCCACCCACATACGCATGTATATACATACACGTCCACACACGCACATATACATACCTATACATCTCAACGTATACAGATGTATATACCCACCAACTGTTGTTCAGTTGACAAGTCACTGCTTCTCCAATCAGACACCTCTTTAATTCATCAGTTAATTTGCTGGTGCTCCGATGACCATTTACTTCCAAAACACTCCTGGGGACCTTTAGTGTGTTCCTCCCACTTACAAAGAATTTTCTCCCAAGTTCTGGCTCTCTTCTGTTGTGTGTGTTTTAGTGACTGGCTTTCATTGCAAAGAGGTTCGCCTCTAGATTAACACCTTATGAGAATTCTCATGAAGAATCCTAGTCCAGTCTCCACTCTACTGCAACTAGATTAATTCAGGATAAAGCATCACCTATGGTATTCTTGGCACCCTTTCTTTGGAATGCTACCAGAAACAAACTTCTGAAAATGTCTACAGATCAATAGCATTTACAATCACAGAGACCAGGATCAAGCTGTCCTTACTCTATTAAGAAAGGACATCAAAGATATTTTCCCTATTAATGCAAACTTTTTCAGCCTTAATCTGAAGAAAATAAAAAGTGCTTATGACACCTTCACTTTTATACGGACCAGGTTCAAAGGAAGGGATCATGCTCCTTCCAGCCTTATCTTATCACCTGAATAAATGTTCCTTCCCTCACATAAGGCATCTGGGTAAGCTTAAAGAGGTGCTCTCAAGTTGATCTTCTGGCTCACCACCTCAGATTACAGTCATCAACTTGCTGCTCTGGGTGAAACATAACTTTCTTGTCTCATTTTGTGGTTAATAAACAAGGCCTTGACTTCAAGTTTACTTATTTTCACTGGTATTCAACAAAACAAAAATATCATCACCTTACTATTTCTGAAGACCACTTACCACAAAAATCAGTCTAATCAATCACTTCCAACAAAAATTATCTGCTTTAACATTTAGTCTGCAATAAAGATACCAAATATATACCTATATAGCAATGCATGCTGCACATACTCATATATACAGTATAACAACAAAGAGAACAGCTTGCTGCACATACCAAAATCTTATTACAGAAAGAATACACCTACTACATATGCTATCAACCATCAACCATGAAAGAGATTGGTCTCACTGTTTTTTTCACAACATACCTTCTTGCAGACCAAAACATTCCTGAAGAGTGATATAACATTGCCATCGGCATTAAGGAAGAATAGCCGTGCCTGCCTTCTCAACACCAGGTTGTCTGCCTCTGAAAAGCATTTACCCTGTTAAAACCGAACAGATGAAAGGGGATCAGTCCAATAATCTATTTCTTATCTCCTTTTACTGCAATATAGCTCTTCTTTCTTTTTCAAACTATTCGCCATTTCCCGCGTTAGCAAGGTAGCGTTAAGAACAGAGGACTGGGCCTCTCAGGGAATATCCTCACCTGGCCTCGTTCTCTATTCCTTCTTTTGGAAAATTAAAAAAAAAAAAAACAAGAGGGGAGGATTTCCAGCCCCCCGCTCCCTCCCCTTTTAGTCGCCTTCTACGACACGCAGGGAATACGTGGGAAGTATTCTTTCTCCCGTATCCCCAGGGATATAGCTCTATTGTTCAAATATACCCTCACCAAACCACATTCATTACATATTTCTGTAGAGGAACATCTTTCTTATCTATTGCAGCACATATAGTGATTAGTTGCATATAGACTCAGCTCTTCAGCTGCCCTGCTTGTACCCATTATAATGTAAACTATTCTAACAATTCTCTCCATATACACTATCCCTAAATTTCTAAAACATGCAGGTAATTCTCCTTAAAATTCAACCATCCACTCCTGATGTCTTTGGAAAACTAATCCCCTGTACCTTAATGATAAAAAGAGCCATGAATTGAGAAGAAAACAGTAACCTAAGAATGATCTTATGTAAGAGAAAAGAATAATGGGGACAAAAAGTTGATGAGAATGGGGACAAAAGATTACCTCTTTACTAAACCTGGTAGGAAGGGAACAAGAGCTGGCTACTATATGAAATTGCAGGTGTGTCAGACAAGTTAATACCTGTTGGCATAGACGAAGATGACTGGGATGCAAAGCAGCCTCTAATTAAATGAAGAATAAGGTAACAAAAAACAACAACATCTAGGCAGGGATGAAGTCTGAAATATCCAAAAGAATTTGACTTCTTAGAATTTCACACATCAGCATGAGATGAAATTCCCCTTATCTCCTTTAACATTAGCATACATATTCTTACCACTGTCCTGGGTCTCCTTGTCCTCTTCATCATCATCATCATCATCATCATTATTATCATCATCACTGAGATCATCTTCTGATCCTGATATACTAGACACATCACCTGTTTCAGAAAAAACTACATTAGTGTTAAAAAAATCTTACACTGCCAGCAAGTCACACCATTCCTCATTAGCAGAGTTAGATATTTCAATCACACATACCTTGGACACTTGCACTTATTCCATCAAGTGATGATCAAGCTGGAAATCAAACAGCCAAAATGCAGCCAACCCAAGAAATTATTGTTTACTTGGTTTCACAAAAACCAGAGCACCTTTCCTAGTTGGCTAAGAACATTCCACCTCTTAGATGCCTACAGGATGGCAAAGAAACTATATTGTTCCCTATCATCTTACCAATCTTAAAAATTATTGGATATAAGTAACTCAGGTTATTTTCTCTACAAGAATAATTCACCACTGGGAAACATTAGGAACCTAATCAACGGTGGAGCAAATGAATCTTCCTAGTCTATTCCTTCTTGATCCATCCTTCCTGCCCACCTCTCTGTGTGAGATTCCAAATGCTGCAACACTCATGAAAATAGGATTTTGACTAAAGATCTATGTTCAGTCAATAGATTTTTGCTGCTTCATAAGGGACTACCTTACATTGTCACCTGACTCATGAGGTGAGTGAAGCAGCCTACTATTATTTGCTTAATGACCAGGACATTGTCAAACACCTAATGTAAGATTCACAGGTTCAGCCTATCATGGACAAGAGAAACTTTTGCCTACTTATCTGTCTCTCTATGATCATTAATTTCCTTCCTGTTAACATGAGAGGTTCAAAAGCAAATAAGTAAGCAATTCATGTGAATTAATTCTTCAGAAATGGAATTCCTACTCCTAACACCACAAACTGACAAAGGCTGGGATTTTCATTTCCCTGCATAGACTTGGTAAATTACTGCTCTGTCATTTTGGTAACTATGTTAATGGTGCTGGTAATGGTGATAACCTTCTAAGCATAATATGCCAACTGATCTATAAACAGAAATAAATATCAAAATCTAAGACTTAGATATCTGCTCACTGGTGATGGTGATAATGATGGTCTTTTATCAAAATTCTATGCTACATATAATAGATAATATTACTTGCCAAATATAGTAGCTAGTCTGTCTATTCTATGTATAAGCTCTGACCTACATCAAATGTATAAAATCTTTGAATGTAACTTTACAACAAATGAAGCAGAAAAAAACAACATAAGATGCATAACTCATGCATTTCATATTATTGTCCTCTTTACAATGGTATCACAACTAGAAGCAGCATAAAAACACTTCCAACAGACCTAAAACAGTGGCACAGTTGCATGAACATAGTTTATCCAAGTTATGAACTTTCTTTGGAATACCCACTGATGACATTAAGAAACCTTGGATGATGAATTACTTAACAATACAGCCTTTATCTATTACTCCTACGTTTCATCAGCTCATGTCAGGGAACCATATATTTTATGAAAAACTGTTCTTTCACTTTCCAGTTAACACAGCTTGATGACAAGTTAGCCAAGATCAAACCAATTCTAGACCATCTCCAGACTTTGTTTTATACAACCTTCAGGCCATTTCATGATCCATGCATCTATAAGAGTCTGGTTTCATGGTGAGATGATTTGAGCTTCTAGCAATATATATCTAGCAAAATCATCACTGTAGTCTTTATTCATTTTTGTTTTCTATGCTTGTTCACAATCTCCATGTTAGCTAGGCAGTAAAGGATCAGACAAAGAATATCCTCATTTGTTTACATCCACTCTCCAGCTTCTCGTATAATACACCACAACCAGATCCATCCACAGCCAAGCCCTATAGATCATTCCATAGTTACCCCAATGACTTCATACATCCTTGTTTAGCCCACTGAGAGCACATCACCCTTGTATACCAAATTGCCCTAGTTTTCTTTATCCCATGCACACCTTCCTAAATGTTGAGGTCCCAGTAACCCCAAAGCCCTTTCCACTCAAGCCTTACATCTCCTTCCAGGTCTACCCCTTCCCCTCTCTCCTTCCACTTCTGACACATAAATTCTTTCTGACTATCTCTTTTCACTCATTCTCTCCATATATCTAAACCATTTCAGCATCCCCTGACCAGCCCTCCCAATCATACTTCACCTCTTACATACCCTCTTCTTACAATGTCATTCCTTACAAGATTAACTGGTTTGATATTAAATACTTTGTAATGATAACCTGAGACAGGTGTGATTCTAGACATCTTTTATATAAGGAGAGGCACTGGTATCATAAGAGATGATTTGGGATATTACTGGCATGCCATTATGGAAAAATCACTAAAAATTTTTCTTGAGTCACTTGTATCATTCTATCCAAAATTATCAAATAATAAACCTATACGATGCATTACATACAATATACATTTTGATACACAAGTCTGCTGTTTAAGCAACCCCAGTATCTAAAACCTTTCATCACATACAGTTTTCCCACTGGTACATGGAAACTAACACATATTTTTTTTCATTCTTAAGCTCTTAATGTATTGCCAGGCTCTTGAGAATCATATGAACCTGAATATAACTGTATATACATGTGTATGTGGGTGGGTTGGGCCATTCTTTTGTCTGTTTCCTTGCGCTACCTAGCTAACGCGGGAGACAGCGACAAAGCAAAATAAATAATTTTTTTTTTTTTTTTTTTTTGCTTTGTCACTGTCTCCCGCATTTGCGAGGTAGCGCAAGGAAACAGACGAAAGAAATGGCCCAACCCACCCCCATACACATGTATATACATACGTCCACACACGCAAATACACATACCTACACAGCTTTCCATGGTTTACCCCAGACGCTTCACATGCCCTGATTCAATCCACTGACAGCACATCAACCCCGGTATACCACATCGCTCCAATTCACTCTATTCCTTGCCCTCCTTTCACCCTCCTGCATGTTCAGGCCCCGATCACACAAAATCTTTTTCACTCCATCTTTCCACCTCCAATTTGGTCTCCCTCTTCTCCTCGTTCCCTCCACCTCCGACACATATATTCTCTTGGTCAATCTTTCCTCACTCATTCTCTCCATGTGCCCGAACCATTTCAAAACACCCTCTTCTGCTCTCTCAACCACGCTCTTTTTATTTCCACACATCTCTCTTATGCTTACGTTACTTACTCGATCAAACCACCTCACACCACACATTGTCCTCAAACATCTCATTTCCAGCACATCTATCCTCCTGTGCACAACTCTATCCATAGCCCACGCCTCGCAACCATACAACATTGTTGGAACCACTATTCCTTCAAACATACCCATTTTTGCTTTCCGAGATAATGTTCTTGACTTCCACACATTCTTCAAGGCTCCCAGAATTTTCGCCCCCTCCCCCACCCTATGATCCACTTCCGCTTCCATGGTTCCATCAGCTGCCAGATCCACTCCCAGATATCTAAAACACTTCACTTCCTCCAGTTTTTCTCCATTCAAACTCACCTCCCAATTGACTTGACCCTCAACCCTACTGTACCTAATAACCTTGTTCTTATTCACATTTACTCTTAACTTTCTTCTTTCACACACTTTACCAAACTCAGTCACCAGCTTCTGCAGTTTCTCACATGAATCAGCCACCAGCGCTGTATCATCAGCGAACAACAACTGACTCACTTCCCAAGCTCTCTCATCCCCAACAGACTTCATACTTGCCCCTCTTTCCAAAACTCTTGCATTCACCTCCCTAACCACCCCATCCATAAACAAATTAAACAACCATGGAGACATCACACACCCCTGCCACAAACCTACATTCACTGAGAACCAATCACTTTCCTCTCTTCCTACACGTGCACATGCCTTACATCCTCGATAAAAACTTTTCACTGCTTCTAACAACTTGCCTCCCACACTATATATTCTTAATACCTTCCACAGAGCATCTCTATCAACTCTATCATATGCCTTCTCCAGATCCATAAATGCTACATACAATAATAAATATGTGGGCATTACCAAGCTCTGCCTACATAACGTTACACTGCAAATGAAAAGTCACCTTTGGCAATGCTCGCTAAATAACTTCTCACCCTAATGGAGTCCACATTTCCCTGTTACTGGAAGTTGCACAGCCTTGAGCTGCAGGAGCTTCTAAAAAGAGATCCTAAGTAACACAATGGTTCTCTTAGAAAGAGGTTCTGGGGTAATAATAAAAAATTAACATATAACTATGTGTGTGCCTACATCTTCATACCCCTGCGTATTATTTAGTGAGAGCCATGAAAAAATATGTACACTACAACCTGCCAACAACACGGTAACAGCTGTTTCATTAACAGCCATGATGGTGCTTAGCAAAGATTCAGAACAAAGCCGTTACCTATGGTGAACCAATCATCTCTGCCATGACCCATGTATCATGCATCTGCTTAAAAACTGTACACTCACGATTTTGTATCATCCATCACCGTAATCCTTTTTATGATAAAAGAGCCTGGCTGAAATACTAGTTTGCAAGAGAATGTCTAGCCTTCTGACTTAGGCCCCACTGAAGTGATCTATAATTCTAGATCATCAACCAATTTCCTTGCAATAAGCAATTTACTGTATCATGAACATGAAAAATCTTTGTAACTATGTTTAACATTTCCTATCACATAAGTATTAGTTGAAAATAAATAGTTTCATTCAACACTCAATATACTGATTCTCATATCAGGGATTGTAGGTTTATACAGTAAAAGGAATTCTCTGAGGGCCTAGGTCTTTAGGGGGTTAGGTTTCTGAATGGTGGAGCAACCACTTCTAAGTTCCTTTGTTTGGATGAGAATTCTGAGGCAGCTAGTTTAAGGGCCATGAATGACATCCTGTAAGAATTAATGCAGCCAAGTTCTGGACAAAACCTGAACCTTTCTGTATTTACCATAAAATATTACAGTAAGCTAAATCTATAGACTACCAAAAATATGATATGCAAAAGCATAAAATTTGGAGGTTAGTGGGTAACAGGGTGTCAGTATGGATGAACAGAACATGTTTTTGCATAACCATCTTTTCTTTAGGAAAATATTTATCTGAAAGACACAGAAATACAAAAGACACTCAAATTTCTTTACTAACTTAAATCATTCATAAACTGTTCTTCAGTGAGTGGAGATTTGCCAGCCATGGAGCGCTGAATATTACAGCGGTGCCAATCCAAACGATAATGATCCACTTGGTCCTGACGGTCAGTGAATGTGGCCTGGCAGTATGAACATCGCATTTCTGTTAACGTGGTTGGTAGACTTAGCCGGAACATGGAAAGACCATTGGAACAATGCTCTGAAAGACAAGTGTTAATACAATATTTTCAGAATGTTATCAGATCTGAAAGTACAGAGAAAGAATTGGTTGAAAAAGTACTGATGAGTTGTCCAAGTATATAAATATGCAAAGATGCAAAAATACTGTGTTACAATATTTGGAAAAGTTTTTGTTAAAATCATTCTAATTCAGAACAAGTACAGCCATATACACAAATAAAACTAAGGGACTTTAATCATCCAAATCTCAGTTACTGACCCTAAAAATCTTGAAGTCTTGGTGAATCCTCTACAGTTGTAGCAAAATAATTAAGTGATAAAATTGTGCTTAGGAAAAAAAATACATACCTTTGCTCGGGGATGATGAGGGGTGGGTGCTGAGTTGTTCATACTCAGCACTGCCTGGGGCAAGTCGTATCCCAGCCGAAGATGGGTTCCACCTGGGGATTTCATAATGCACATACCTGATGAACTTCAAGCACAATGACATTCTTCCCTTTCCCATGAAACACCATGTACTTACAATCACCACACTATCATCTGAAACTCCCACCATAATTATGTAACTGAAGCAAATACCAATTATAGTCTTCATAATTAAATCCAAAGAACATGACATACAAATATTAGGGGAATTATATTTGCACACTTTCAAAAAGAAGCCATAAACAGTCAGTGAAAAGTGATATGATACACTGAAGTCCTGAATGTCAGTGTATTTCAAACACCAAGCAAAACCTAAAGGTATGGTGTGGTACATGGGATCCTATATTCTTCATATATATATATATATATATATATATATATGCAGAAGCTGGTGACTGAGTTTGGTAAGGTGTGTGAAAGAAGAAAGTTGAGAGTAAATGTGAATAAGAGCAAAGTTATTAGGTACAGTAGGGTTGAGGGTCAAGTCAATTGGGAGGTAAGTTTGAATGGAGAAAAACTGGAGGAAGTGAAATGTTTTAGATATCTGGGAGTGGATTTGGCAGCGGATGGAACCATGGAAGCCGAAGTGAATCATAGGGTGGGGGAGGGGGCGAAACTTCTGGGAGCATTGAAGAATGTGTGGAAGTCGAGAACATTATCTCAGAAAGCAAAATGGGTATGTTTGAAGGAATAGTGGTTCCAACAATGCAGTATGGTTGCGAGGCGTGGGCTATGGATAGAGTTGTGCGGAGGAGGGTGGATGTGCTGGAAATGAGATGTTTGAGGACAATATGTGGTGTGAGATGGTTTGATCAAGTAAGTAATGTAAGGGTAAGAGAGATGTGTGGTAATAAAAAGTGTGTGGTTGAGAGAGCAGAAGAGGGTGTTTTGAAATGGTTTGGTCACATAGAGAGAATGAGTGAGGAACGATTGACCAAGAGGATATATGTGTCAGAGGTGGAGGGAACGAGGAGAAGAGGGAGACCAAATTGGAGGTGGAAAGACGAAGTGAAAAAGATTTCGAGTGATCAAAGCCTAAACATGCAGGAGGGTGAAAGGCGTGCAAGGAATAGAGTGAATTGGAACAATGTGGTATACTGGGGTCGATGTGCTATCAATGGATTGAACCACGGCACGTGAAGCGTCTGGGGTAAACCATCGAAAGTTCTGTGGGGCCTGGATGTGGAAAGGGAGCTGTGGTTTCGGTGCATTATTACATGACAGCTAGAGACTGAGTGTGAACGAATGTGGCCTTTGTTGTCTTTTCCTCGCACTACCTCGCACACTTGAGGGGGGAGGGGGTTGTTATTCCATGTGTGGTGAGGTGGCGATGGGAATGAATAGGGGCAGACAGTATGAATTATGTACACATGTATATATGTATATGTCTGTGTGTGTATATATATGTATACATTGAGATGTATAGGTATGTATATTTGCGTGTGTGGACGTGTATGTATATACATGTGTATGTGGGTGGGTTGGGCCATTCTTTCGTCTGTTTCCTTGCACTACCTCAATAACGTGGGAGACAGCGACAAAGCAAAATAAGATAAATAATTTTTTTTTTCTTTTTTTTTGCTTTGTCGCTGTCTCCCGCATTTGCGAGGTAGCAAAATAAATAAATATATATATATATATATATATATATATATATATATATATATATATATATATATATATATATATATATATACACCCTCCCCTCCTTGTATTTCAACTTTCTAAAAGGGGAAACAGAAGAAGGAGTCACGCAGGGAGTGCTCATCCTCCTCGAAGGCTCAGATTGGGGTGTCTAACTGTGTGTGGATGTAACCAATCCTCGAAGCTCAGATTGGGGTGTCTAAATGTGTGTGGATGTAACCAAGATGAGAAAAAAGGAGAGATAGGTAGTATGTTTGAGGAAAGGAACCTGGATGTTTTGGCTCTGAGTAAAACGGAGCTCAAGGGTAAAGGGGAAGAGTGGTTTGGAAATGTCTTAGGAGTAAAGTCTGGGGTTAGTGAGAAGACAAGAGCAAGGGAAGGAGTAGCACTACTCCTGAAACAGGAGTGGTGGGAGTATGTGATAGAGTGTAAGAAAGTAAACTCTAGATTGATATGGGTAAAACTGAAAGTGGATGGAGAGAGATGGTTGATCATTGGTGCATATGCACCTGGGCATGAGTAGAAAGATCATGAGAGGCAAGTGTTTTGGGAGCAGCTGAGTGAGTGTGTTAGTAGTTTTGATGCACGAGACCGGGTTATAGTGATGGGAGATTTGAATACAAAGGTGAGTAATATGGCAGTTGAGAGAATAACTGGTGTACATGGGATGTTCAGTGTTGTAAATGGAAATGGTGAAGAGGTTGTAGATTTATATGCTGAAAAAGGACTGGTGATACAGGAATACTTGGTTTAAAAAGAGAGATATACATAAGTAGGAGAGATGGCCAGAGAGCATTATTGGATTACGAGTTAATTGATAGGCACGCGAAAGAGAGATTTTTGGATGTTAATGTGCTGAGAGGTGCAACTGGAGGGATGTCTCATCATTATCTTGTGGAGGTGAAGGTGAAGATTTGTAGAGGTTTTCGGAAAAGAAGAGAGAATGTTGGGGTGAAGAGAGTGCTGAGAGTAAGTGAGCTTGGGAAAGAGACTTGAGTGAGGAAGTACCAGGAGAGACCAAGTACAGAAAGGAAAAAGGTGAGAACAAAGGACGTAAGGGGAGTGGGAGAGGAACGGGATGTATTTATGGAAGCAGTGATGGCATGTGCAAAATATGCTTGTGGCATGAGAAGCATGGGGGGTGGGCAGATTAGAAAGGGTAGTGAGTGGTGGGGTGAAGAAGTAAGATTATTAGTGAAAGAGAAGAGAGAGGCATTTGGACAATTTTTGCAGGGAAATAATGCAAATGACCGGGAGATGTATAAAAGAAATAGAGGCAGGAGGTCAAGAGAAAGGTGCAAGAAGCAAAACAGAGGGCAAATGAGAGTTGGGGTGAGAGAGTATCATTAAATTTTAGCGAGAATAAAAAGAGGTTTTGGAAGGAGGTAAATAAAGTGCGTAAGACAAGGGAACAAATGGGAACATCAGTGAAGGGGGCAAATGGGGAGGTTATAACAAGTAGTGGTGATGTGAGGAGATGGAGTGAGTACTTTGAAGGTTTGTTGAATGTGTTTGATGATAGAGTGGCAGATATAGGGTGTCTTGGTCAAGGTGGTGTGCAAAGTCAGAGGGTTAGGGAGAATGATTTGGTAAACAGAGAAGAGGTAGCAAAAGCTTTGCAGAAAATGAAAGCCAGCAAGGCAGCGAGTTTGGATTGTATTGCAGTGGAGTTTATTAAAGAAGGGGGTGCTGCATTGTTGACTGGATGGTAAGGTTATTCAATGTATGTATGACTCATGGTGAGGTGCCTGAGGACTGGCGGAATGCTTGCATAGTGCCATTGTACAAAGGCAAAGAGGATAAGAGTGAGTGCTCAAATTACAGAGGTATAAGTTTGTTGAGTACTCCTGGGAAATTATATGGGAGGGTATTGATTGAGAGGGTGAAGGCATGTAAAGAGCATCAGATTGAGGAAGAGCAGTGTGGTTTCAGAAGTGGTTGAGGATGTGTGGATCAGGTGTTTGCTTTGAAGAATGTATGTGAGAAATACTTAGAAAAGCAAATGGATTTGTAAGTAGCATTTATGGATCTGGAGAAGGCATATGATAGAGTTAATAGAGATGCTCTGTGGAAGATACTAAGAATGTATGGTGTGGGAGGAAAGTTGTTAGAAGCAGTGAAAAGTTTTTATCAAGGATGTAAGGCATGTGTACATGTAGGAAGAGAGGAAAGTGATTGGTTCTCAGTGAATGTTGGTTTATGGCAGGGGTGCATGATGTCTCCATGGTTGTTTAATTTGTTTGTGGATGGGGTTGTTGGGGATGTGAACGCAGGAGTTTTGGAAAGAGGGGCAAATGTGCAGTCTGTTGTGGATGAGAGAGCCTGGGAAAAGAGTCACTTGTTGTTCGCTGATGATACAGCGCTGGTGGCTGATTTGGGTGAGAAACTGCAGAAGCTGGTGACTGAGTTTGGCAAAGTGTGTGACAGAAGAAAGCTGAGAGTAAATGTGAATAAGAGTAAGGTTATTAGGTACAGTAGGGTTGAGGGAAAAATCAACTGGGATGTAAGTTTGAATGGAGAAAAACTGGAGGAAGTGAAGTGTTTTAGATATCTGGGAGTGGATTTAGCAGCAGATGGAACCATGGAAGTGGAAGTGAATCATAGGGTGGGGGAGGGGGCAAAAGTTCTGGGGGCATTGAAAAATGTGTGGAAGTTGAGAACGTTATCTTGGAAAGCAAAAATAGGTATGTTTGAAGGAATAGTGGTTCCAGCAATGTTATATGGTTGCGAGGCATGGGCTATAGATAGAGTTGTGCGGAGGAGGGTGAATGTGCTGGAAATGAGATGTTTGAGGACATTATGTGGTGTGAGGTGGTTCGATCGAGTAAGTAATGAAGGGGTAAGAGAGAAGTGTGGTAATGAAAAGATGGTGTGAGGTGGTTCGATTGAGTAAGTAATGAAAGGGTAAGAGAGAAGTGTGGTAATACAAAGAGTTTGGTTGAGAGAGCAGAAGAGGGTGTTTTGAAATGGTCTGGTCACATGGAGAGAATGAGTGAGGAAAGATTGACCAAAAGGATATATGTGTCAGAGGTGAAGGGAACGAGAAGTGGGAGACTAAATTGGAGATGGAAAGATAGAGTGAAAAAGATTTTGAGTGATTGGGGCCTAAACATGCAGGACGGTGAAAGGCGTGCAAGGAATAGAGTGAATTGGAACGATGTATATTGGGGTCGACGTGCTGTCAATGGATTGAACCAGGGCATGTGAAGAGTCTAGGGTAAACCATGGAAAGTTCCTTTTTGCTAAAGGCCCTCACATTTGTATCCTCCTCCTTCCATCCTCCATATCCATGCATATAACAACTGCTGCATCCCCTTCTCCCACAGTCATCATTTCTTCAAAATACTTTTTCCATCTTCCTTTCACTTCCTCCTTTTGATTCAGCAACTTCCTTTCCTTATTTCTCGCATGAACATTTCCACCTCCTTCCAGTATACTTTCTTATCATCCCAAAACTCTAGTCTGCCAGCACCTTTATTTCTCCATTCCTCCTTACACCATACCTCCACTTCTCCCCGAACCTCATCACCACAAGAACTGCAAAATGGTCAGTCTCCAAAGAATCCTCTGACAACTCTTGCAACCAGCATGGCCTTCCTCAATCTTTCACCTGTTGCCACATAGTCATAGAAACATGGAATAAACAAAACTATCTATGTGTCCTAAAGCTAGAGCAATGAGAAATAAATAAACTTGTAGTAATGCTTTACAGGACAAGTGATAAATATGGTACTGAATTTAGAGAAGATATAGAATCTTACTCAGGAATCAAGAGGGTTGCATTGTTGCAGTTCAAGAATGTCAAAGGAAAAAAGAAATGCAACAGTTTCTCAGTTGAAGATCTGCACAGAAGAGTAGAGGGAGACTTGATCACAGCCTACAAATCCCTAAGCCAAAAGGAGTGATATCAGCAAACAGTTCTTTGAGGGATTAAAAAAAAAGGACAACCAAATATCATGGCATTAAATTAAACAAGGAACTGGATAGGGATCCAATGAATTATCTTTATAGTATCACAGTTGCGGATGAATGGAATGTGCAAAGTGACAAAACTGAATGCAGGCAGTATTCAGAGGTTTAAAAAGATTTATTACAGATATCATACAGAGAATAAATATAACCCATATCCTTCTCTTTCCCATGGTGGTTAAATCTAAGGCATATAACTTCAGGTAATTCAGCACTTTATTCTAGGCATCATCTTTGTCACAGAATGAATGGGAAAATGTGCACATGCTTCCCATAAAAGATTTTTTCTAAAGATGCCTTGAAAAACACTAAAATGAAAACATATCTATTAGTTCTTTATGTTTCTAATAGCAATATGACCAAATTTCTAAAGCATATTCTAATCTAGGTCGAACAAACCTTGCAAATACCACATTGAATATCCCTTTACCCATATACTTAAATGTAATTCTAATAATTACTTACAAACATTTTGTTTCATTAACAATTTTTTTTTTTTTTTTTTTTTGCTTTGTCGCTGTCTCCCGCGTTTGCGAGGTAGCGCAAGGAAACAGACGAAAGAAATGGCCCAACCCACCCCCATACACATGTATATACATACTTCCACACACGCAAATATAAATACCTACACAGCTTTCCATGGTTTACCCCAGACGCTTCACATGCCCTGATTCAATCCACTGACAGCACGTCAACCCCGGTATACCACATCGATCCAATTCACTCTATTCCTTGCCCTCCTTTCACACTCCTGCATGTCCAGGCCCCGATCACACAAAATCTTTTTCACTCCATCTTTCCACCTCCAATTTGGTCTCCCACTTCTCCTCGTTCCCTCCACCTCCGACACATATATCCTCTTGGTCAATCTTTCCTCACTCATTCTCTCCATGTGCCCAAACCATTTCAAAACACCCTCTTCTGCTCTCTCAACCACGCTCTTTTTATTTCCACACATCTCTCTTACCCTTTCATTACTTACTCGATCAAACCACCTCACACCACACATTGTCCTCAAACATCTCCTTTCCAGCACATCCATCCTCCTGCGCACAACTCTATCCATAGCCCATGCCTCGCAACCATACAACATTGTTGGAACCACTATTCCTTCAAACATACCCATTTTTGCTTTCCGAGATAATGTTCTCGACTTCCACACATTCTTCAAGGCTCCCAGGATTTTCGCCCCCTCCCCACCCTATGATCCACTTCCGCTTCCATGGTTCCATCCGCTGCCAGATCCACTCCCAGATATCTAAAACACTTTACTTCCTCCAGTTTTGCTCCATTCAAACTTACCTCCCAATTGACTTGACCCTCAACCCTACTGTACCTGATAACCTTGCTCTTATTCACATTTACTCTTAACTTTCTTCTTTCACACACTTTACCAAACTCAGTCACCAGCTTCTGTAGTTTCTCACATGAATCAGCCACCAGCGCTGTATCATCAGCGAACAACAACTGACTCACTTCCCAAGCTCTCTCATCCCCAACAGACTTCATACTTGCCCCTCTTTCCAAAACTCTTGCATTTACCTCCCTAACAACCCCATCCATAAACAAATTAAACAACCATGGAGACATCACACACCCCTGCCGCAAACCTACATTCACTGAGAACCAATCACTTTCCTCTCTTCTTACACGTACACATGCCTTACATCCTCGATAAAAACTTTTCACTGCTTCTAACAACTTTCCTCCCACACCATATATTCTTAATACCTTCCACAGAGCATCTCTATCAACTCTATCATATGCCTTCTCCAGATCCATAAATGCTACATACAAATCCATTTGCTTTTCTAAGTATTTCTCACATACATTCTTCAAAGCAAACACCTGATCCACACATCCTCTACCAATTCTGAAACCACACTGCTCTTCCCCAATCTGATGCTCTGTACATGCCTTCACCCTCTCAATCAATACCCTCCCATATAATTTACCAGGAATACTCAACTAACTTATACCTCTGTAATTTGAGCACTCGCTCTTATCCCCTTTGCCTTTGTACAATGGCACTATGCACGCATTCCGCCAATCCTCAGGCACCTCACCATGAGTCATACATACATTAAATAACCTTACCAACCAGTCAATAATACAGTCACCCCCTTTTTTAATAAATTCCACTGCAATACCATCCAAACCTGCTGCCTTGCCGGCTTTCATCTTCCGCAAAGCTTTTACTACCTCTTCTCTGTTTACCAAATCATTTTCCCTAACCCTCTCACTTTGCACACCACCTCAACCAAAACACCCTATAGCTGCCACTCTATCATCAAACACATTCAACAAACCTTAAAAATACTCACTCCATCTCCTTCTCACATCACCACTACTTGTTATCACCTCCCCATTTGCGCCCTTCACTGAAGTTCCCATTTGCTCCCTTGTCTTACGCCCTTTATTTACCTCCTTCCAGAACATCTTTTTATTCTCCCTAAAATTTAATGATACTCTCTCACCCCAACTCTCATTTGCCCTCTTTTTCACCTCTTGCACCTTTCTCTTGACCTCCTGTCTTTTTCTTTTATACATCTCCCACTCAATTGCATTTTTTCCCTGCAAAAATCGTCCAAATGCCTCTCTCTTCTCTTTCACTAATAATCTTACTTCTTCATCCCACCACTCACTACCCTTTCTAATCAACCCACCTCCCACTCTTCTCATGCCACAAGCATCTTTTGCGCAATCCATCACTGATTCCCTAAATATATCCCATTCCTCCCCCACTCCCCTTACTTCCATTGTTCTCACCTTTTTCCATTCTGTACTCAGTCTCTCCTGGTACTTCCTCACACAAGTCTCCTTCCCAAGCTCACTCACTCTCACCACCCTCTTCACCCCAACATTCAACAATTCTTTTGATGTGCTATTCTGACTATACATTTGGCACAAAGCTGACCCCTAAGTCCCTTACACACTCAGATTAATATATTTTAATATCTACTAGATATCAATTTTAAGTCCTTTCACTGTATCTGCTCTTCATTACTTTGCAGTAACTTGGGCTAAACTTCATCAACCATGCATCAGACACGTGTAGGGATAAATAGGCATATGCTCCCCATGCACATAATTTTTCTAAAGATGCCTTGAAACACTGAACAAACGAAAATATACCTAACTATTAGTTAAGCTAACAAAAAAGTAGGTACATGTGCTTTGCATATGGAACCATGAGCATGTCCCCAAAGAAATATAGACAAAGACTCATTAAAATGTCTCATCCCTCACAGAGACAAAGGTAATAAATATGAATAGTAAAAAGGTCAACATACCTCATCTCTATCCCACAAGGACACTCGTTTAATCTGTTTTATCACCATTGTGCTAATGTTGATGACTTTTGCTCACACCACCAAGCTTGATGCTCCCTGAAGAAAGAGAAAAGTTAGAAGGAACACCTAGTTTTAAACTACTGAACAGCATTTGTCTTTAATCATATCGCCTTGAATGAGACAAATAATTGCTTTTATTGTTTTTATTTTTATCAATTAGCACCCTAGGTCCAGATTAATAAACATGCATTTTCCCTAATCCACAGAGACCAGGTCAAATGCAGCTCACTAACCATGATCTTTAACTGACCTAAACACATCAAGTTAACCCCTTAACTACACCAAAACTTACACTTACCAAAAGCACTTAAAAGAAATCTAACTATTTTCTTACTGAATATATCTTTATCCTGATTCAATGAAGAAAATTACCAAACAAGTGGTACAGTATACCTTCCTCTGAATTAGGAAGGAAGGGTGCCAAGTAGGATGGGGAAAGCTTGGGACTGCAGCATGGATCCTCCTTATCTAAATAAGAATACGATGATATATATGGTTTTTCCCATATATGATTTCAATTCAAATACAACTACTCACATACTTTATACTTCTCTTTCCAGATATAATTTCACAATATACATACTCATGATTCAAATATTTTATGCATATGCATTTTTGTGCTACACATATCACTTACCTATTGACATAACATTTAGGCCAATAGAGGAAAAAACTTTATTCACATTAAAAAATGAACAATATTTGTATTTCCATCACAAAGATAAATACTAATACTACAGATAACATTTTTGCTTTATCAAAAAAATACCACAATAGTGGATGTGAAATTCTAGCATCAAGCTAAGATAATGTATATGCACCCTCTGAAGGTGACAGATGCATGATACTTTTCCAGCTGTGGCCAGCAGACCACCCAACCACCCTGTAGGCAAGCAATATAAATAATAGTGGGGAAAATTAATATATCCATTGAAATGCACTGCAGTTGTCTATGCTTGCATCTATTGACGAGCAATGCATTTTAAGGGGCTAAATGAGCAGTGGTGTTCAGGGTGCAATGATAATGGCCTTTGACCTAGTCAAATTGAAAGCAAATAGCATCAAGGGTATAGCGAAGATCTGTTTTCAGGAACAAATTGAATCTAAGTTTCTTGAGGGTAAAGTGGATAAACATTCTTGATGGGTGTAGAGATGATGAGTTTGGTTTGTTAAGGGTACGGTGAAGAGGCCCTTGTGGAAAGTAAAGTGAAATCAAGTTAACTGAGGGTGTACTGAAGATGCACTTGGTGGTGCCTTCTCCAGAGAAGGCATGATTGTAAGTAATAATACAGAGAAAGACATACTGGATTTGTTCATATATAATCTGCATTTTTGGTTCAGTTAAGCTTATGGGCATGGTATGAATGAATTTGATTTTGCATGAATGAAGTTCTTTATAAATAAAAATGATTCCATATATATCAAATTCCTTAATGCTGACCTGTAGTAAACAAATAAGCATATCTGCTTTAACCCTTTGGCCATGGAATTAACTTCCAGCAGCAATCCTAAGGCATGTGTGAATGGTAAATTTTTTTACTACATTTCAAACTAAGAAAAAACATCAAAAGTATATATCTGGCATTAATATTTCTTAAAAACATCTGTCTAAATGAAGAGAAATGAAAGTAAAGTATCTATAAACTTCCTCAACTGTAACAGATTTCATGCTCCTTGTACTTACAATAATAAATGAACTGTAAGTGAATGACAATCACACCAGATTTAGAAGGACACTAAGTAGCCCTATATTGCTAACTCATGTGCATTCATCATAAACATCATATCTTATCACTATATAACTTAATATGTATATCATAATATGTAAATTGCACTCATAATCATGAATGAACTATAAGCAGCACAAAAAAATCAAAGCTCTAGAATTAACAAGACAATAAGCAGTCCTTTATTGCTAAATCATGAGAACTCATCAAAAACATCCTATGTTATCAATCTTTATTTTTTTTCTTTTGTTGAAGGCTCTGGTCACAGACAAAAGTACACACCAAGGCCAGGCCTTAATTGAAATAAAAAGAGAATTATGAAGTGTAAAAAGAAAAGACAAGGAAAAGTATTTATGAATTTTTGAGGATGTGAAAGACATGTCTTTAGAAATATGCCAGGTCACAGGTACTGGGAAAGACATGAGAAGGTAGAGAGTTACAAAGCTTCAACGTGTATGGAAAGCAGCAGGTATCAAAATGGCCCACCCTTGAGTTGCCGATGGCCACACAATTATCATAAGACGCAGCAGCTTGCCAAGTATTGCATGGTCTAGCTAGTGTTGGGGCTCACAAGTAGCCAGCTCTCGGAAGCAAAAACCAAAGCAATACCTATAGGAGAGGGAAAGTGAACCAACATTGCAGCACAGGGTAAGGGTTTCAAGTTTGGAAGTTAGCTTGAGACAGTTTATAAGTCAGACTGCTTTCAACTCAACTCTGTCAAGTAGAGAGAGCAGTACTCCATACAAGGACAAACCAATTCCCTTGTATAAAAGGAGCAATTATTCTGAAGCGAAGTTTCGATGTCTAAACAGGACACTCAATTTCTTAGAGGCAGACTTAACTATTCTTGTAATGTGGGGTTTCAAAGAAAGAGAGGATGTTACAGTTATACAAAGAATGTTTATTGAGTCAAGAGGTGGAATTACAGAACCATCAAAGGAGAAGCAAGAGTTGTGGAGAGTTTTCGATAGAGAGATGGGTAGAAATTGGGTCTTGCAGGCATTCATTACAGTACATAACACCCACTTATACAGAATACCTTGAAATTTCAAGATCTATATCTTATCTAAATAATAGAGACAGGAGAGTAGACATAGTGGTAGCAATCAGCTGAGACATAGATTATGAGTTACATTCAATCAGCCAACACATGGTGGTGGCATTTTACAGGACCCTAGTGTCATTTCCTGGATGGGGAGGGTTGTTGAACTGTTCAGTATGTACAAGCTGATCTTTGAAAGCAATGGACTTCAGTCATATTTCACAATAAGAAAGAAAATCATATATGACGACTCTAGTCATGCTGCATGGACGATTCGTTAAATTTATGTACATCTCAGTAAATATACCGAAAATATACACAAAAAATCCTGCAAATGGAGATCTACCTTACTTGTTTTAAGGAAGCCCCTTTTTATGCCAACTTGACAAAAATCATATGAAATTATCATCAGCATTCTGATAGGTTTTAAATACGGAATAATTTTCTCATTCAAATTAGAGTGGGTTAGAACAAATAAAAAAAATGCACCATAAAACACCTAACTTAAAAGAAAAATTATTCCAAATATGGATCACCTGAAGATTGCATTCACCACCCAACATCTTTTAGGCAACATCTATACCACAACCTACCCATACCGTATCTAATTAACTAAGCCTAAAAGATATTTGACTGAATCTCTATGTGATCCCCATATGCAATTAAGCTTTTGAAATTGTACCATATGTGGATACTCATTCTTGAATGTGATGTTCAATAAACAAAGGCACTCCCCTAAAACAATCATTCACAATATGTATTTCCCATATCGTTAAACCGTTGGAGACAAAAATAAATCACTGGAAAGCTTGAGCTGATCTTAAGTGCATTACATCCTATGGGCTTTACTCACCATACAGTACTTACACATTATTATCATAATTTATGAAAAGTTATAGCCTATATTTCTGCAAAAATACTGAACTATTTCACCTCTTATCATCCTACATCATTTCATCTAATATTCAGACCATCATCATTTCATCTAATATTCAAACTATCATTATATAAACTTAATATATTGCTTTACTTACATTTTTTTCCATACCTAATTCCTTAAATCTATCAATATCAGAGGTTAAAGATATCAAAAGTTACAAGACTTAAAAAATATCTTTATACTGCAAACACTGCTGTTTTTCTTTAATTTTTCAAATAAAGAGCCACAAATAAATAACCAAAGATTTCAGGAAACACTAAAATGGACTAAAATGCCAGAAAGGACATAAAAAATAATTTTGCCACTGACTGCACATCTATCTTATGTTACGATAATGTATGATGTAATGAATACCTGATCCATACAACCACTTCTGTTAGATATCATTCAATACATTTTAG
Source organism: Panulirus ornatus (assembly GCF_036320965.1). NCBI lineage: Eukaryota > Metazoa > Arthropoda > Malacostraca > Decapoda > Palinuridae > Panulirus > Panulirus ornatus. The sequence goes on from NC_092241.1 coordinate 51,298,757, forward strand.
TGATGAAACGGAGTTTTCAGTGATAACTTCCAATCATTATGACATGAAATATTTCAATGACAACAAATACAAGTATCTTTATCACTTTCTGATTCACTCTAATATAAATGATACCAGTATCTTTATAATTTTCTGATTAACCGTAAATGATATTATCCCCGGGGATAGGGGAAAAAGAATTCCTTCCATGTATTCCCTGCATGTCATACAAAGTAGCTAAAAGAGGTGGGAGCATAGGAGCTGGAACTCCTCCCCTCCTGCTTTTCCTTTTCCAAAAGAAGAAGCAAAGAAGAGGCCAGGTGAGGATTTTCCCTCTAAGGCTCAGTCATCTGTTCTTGCCGCTACCTCGCTAACACGGGAAATGGTGACTATGTATGAAAAATTCTAAATAAAAAATTCAACATACAAACTAATCCACCTTGTTTAACCCCAACAAGGGGGTCTTTGCCACAGGATCCTCTAAACCTCAGGTAATTCAACATAACTTGACCGACAGACAATATATAAGGACAAATAATATATCTATGGTGTCTACTGATTCATTCAGATATCAACATTCACTCCGGTTTACAACCTTACCTACAAATTCACTGAAAACTGTATCTGACAGTTCCGTCACCAAACATTCTCCATCCATGATATAACCGTGAAAACGTGACATCTTAACCACATTTGTGTAATAACTGTCAATTTTATATAATATGTCTAGACTCCCTATCAAATCTAAAACTGGACAATTTTTCCCGTAAACCACCTCTACCGTTCATTAAAACTTCATATCAAATACCTGACATTCAGGGATATGGACCTGCCTTATATTTCAGCCCGAAAATGCGTGGAGCACAAAGGGTTTAAACAGTTGTAAATATTATGGTCTTCCAGCTGTTGTTGTCGACGATGGTGCAAGTGAGTACGTCACGTCATGACGTCACGGCAGACATTCCCTTCCGGCAGGAACATGAAAATGGAAATAGTTTCCTTCTTCCAAACTTCCTTCTTCCTGGCAGAAATGAATTGGATTCAAGCGGTGATTTTAAAGAGGACACGAGATTACTCGTTGTATCTTTATAGGTCATGTAACATTAAGTGAAATAGTGACGCAATGTTCGCAACAATGGTGTAAAGTATGGCCTCACGTTAACAAGATTGGTCCAGAGGGAAAAAAAAAAATGTATTATTGATTGTATTAAGAGGAGTTTCTTATTTCTATATGGATACTCTGAAGACCCCCTCCCTGTCTAGCTTTTTGTCTGTACTCGTTTAAGTTCGGGTTACGTTAAGTTAGGGTTACGTTTGTACCCTAACTTAGCTAGGAAAACGATGGACGCCGAATCTTTGGGAGGGATAAAAGCCAAAAGATCCGCCCTTGCCGTTTTTCTAAGCTGGATTGGATTGGCTTGATTGACTGAGTTTACTTGGCAGAATTTACAAGTCAATTTCACCAAGGATAACACATACACTACAACTACATATACTTCATAAGTGATCCTCATAATGCATTCAAGGTAATGACATGAAAAAAGTACAATGATACGTACAATTTAACGAGAGGAATTAGAAATTGGATACGTACACATTAAGGTCATTAGCGCCGAACTTGACCGTGACGCATTCATGGGGCCGCCCAAGCTGGAGCGCATAAGGTTCGAATCTTGGTTGCGGAAATCGGTCCTCACTCAACCCAGCTGTTCATCCATCCCAAGGGATTGGTTAATGAAATGGGTACATGGTTCAGGTTAGGATATGTATATACAGCGATAACGGGATGGCCTTGATTAAGGCCTCAGCTGCATATACCGTCTCGGCTAACAAAATGAAAAAAAAAATGCACATCGTCTTCCGTTATCAAGTTAGCGCCTATTACAGACACCCATATTTGCTCACGTTCACACTCCAGCTCTCTTGTATAAATGCATCGACTGCGCCGAAACCAGAGCACCCCATCCACAAATGAAGTCCTTGAGATCGTTCCTGGGTTTATCCTGACTACTTCACATGCCCAAGTTCAGGTCACTGACAGCACGTCACCCCCTGTATATAACATGGCTCCAGTTCGCTTTATCCCTAAAATGCCCTTCACTGTTCTGAATGGTGAGTGACAAACCTCCGTAATGTGTCGAATATATATATCTGAAGCATAACGGAATAATAGAGTGTACACCAACCAAATTACCAGAGTTCTCCTCATAGGAGCTGCTAGAAGAGTGTTTAGGATAATAGGAAAAGATGCGTAGCCATTCAAAGATAATGATTATTATTGAGTGCTCTCTCGAGAGACAATAATTAATATTCTGCTATGTGAACGACAGGTTAATGTGGGCCGCTGTCGTGTTGCAGGGAGTGTGAGCCGCTATGGTATGTCAGGGAGTGTATGCATGTCCGGAGGTAAGCAGGGTTACAGGGGATGGAGAATTGGGGACAGGGGTGAGGGATCAGGAACGGTGCGGGGTTTAAATGGAGGGAGAAAAGGGAATCCCCCAACCTTCTTTCTACTTTCAGATCGAGTGAACCGAGAGGGAATTAAACATACAGCACTTATGGATCTCTTCAGATTGCAAGAGTTCGCGAGGCTGGAGCAGTAAGGGGATTTGAGTAGGGAAGGGGGACCTTTCTACTGGGGAATTTCTATGTCCAGTGTTTCCCTTTATTTGCCAGAGTGTGAGGAGGGGTAGTGGTAGACGTCCAGAGGGTAGTGGTGAGGGACGGTCTTTGGACGCAGTGCGTAGTAGAAGGCGGTGGTGTCAGTCCTGGAACGCAACACCAGGAGGCAGTGGTGACAGTCTTAAGACGCAAGAGGCTGTGGTGACAGTCCTAGGACGCAAGAGGCAGTGCTGACAGTCCTAGGACGCAGGAGGCAGTGGTGACAGTCCTAGGACGCAAGAGGCAGAGGCAGTAGTGACAGTCCTAGGACGCAGTGGTGACTCACGGGACGCAGCACCACTAGGAGGTGAACAGTGTGACCCATGATGTTGAAGACGAATCTTTACTGATGGTAAACATAAGCCAACACCACACCGGGGGATGTAAGACGTCACCACAATCATTCGGTGTGTTGTTACACTATTCCTTAGAATCTGAGACTGTTGGCCGGAGGTTCCCGCTGCTCCCGGAGACCACGAAATAGGCTCGTCACACAAGTTTCCCGGGTAGATACAGTCCTTGAGGGAAGGGGGGGACCAAGGTATTAGAACTTATTGCTGGTGAAGGGAAGGGCCACAAGGGAATAGCCTGGTATGTGTGGCAGAGCTAGCAGAAGTTAGCGTCTGTGAAGGCGAGGTTTTTAACATTGGGTATCAACTACTGTGCATAATGCATCAATATGGAAGTTCCAGTGGGCTTCTATGTGGATGCAGTATCAATCTTGCAACGTCTTTTTTTTATGTTAGCTGAGACGGTGCGGGCAGCTGAGGCCCTAATGAAGGCTATCCCATTAACGACACACACACACACACACACACACACACATATATATATATATATATATATATATATATATATATATATATATATATATATATCCCTGGGGATAGGGGAGAAAGAATACTTCCCACGTATTCCCTGCGTGTCGTAGAAGGCGTCTAAAAGGGGAGGGAGCGGGGGGGCTGGAAATCCTCCCCTTTTTTTTTTTAATTTTCCAAAAGAAGGAACAGAGAAGGGGGCCAGGTGAGGATATTCCCTCAGAGGCCCAGTCCTCTGTTCTTAGCGCTACCTTGCTAACGAGGAAAATGGCGAATAGTTTGAAAGAAAAAGAAAAGAATATATATATATATATATATATATATATATATATATATATATATATATATATATATATATATATATATATATATATGCCCTAGTCTGATCCATGTACTCATTCTATCGACTAAAACCTAGGGGTGGATGAACAGCCGGGTTGACTGTGGACTGACTGCCGTAACCAAGATTCGAACCTACGCGCTCGACCCTGAATGGCCCGTAAGTGCGTCATGGTCAGGAACGGTAACCTATACCATGGGAGTCCATGCACGAAATCAGGTCCGAAAAACTGCAGGCAAATCAGTCACTTGGTCAAGCCACACACACACACACACACACACACCAAGAAAGACAACGCCAATGCCTCTCTGTTATAACCCGAATTGTGGTCTCTCGTACCTTGAAGCAGAGGATCCAATAGCGAGAATACTAGCTGGAACCTGCTTTTGTCCTAAGGAACTTAATAGTCTGACATAATACAATTTTCTACTGTCTTTTAAAATAAGCTACAGAGAAAATAGCTTTCTCAGTGGTTCGTATGTGAAAGTTTATTCCTTGCATATCTTAACAAAATAACTGGAAGTAGGTTCTTTTGTTAACAATCCTGTTGAAGAAAAGTGCTTCGCTTCCTCTGGCCCACGAATTTCTCACTGACCTCTCATTAAATTAGATAAAAATCCAGCTTGAAGTAGCCGGTTAATGGAGAATATCGAGGATTTGATCATTCTGAATAGCAATTTGATTGCCTCTTAAATCCACCTCTTTTCGAAGCTAAGGCGATGTAAGTCGATTATTCAGTTCTCATAGGATTCGTTTGTCAGTCCGGATAACACCGTTATCTTTCGAGTCTTTCCATGTTGTCTGTGTTCAAAAAAGGTTGACCACAATTGAACACGATATTCGAGATGGGAATTTCAAAAGCTCTATCATGGAATCCAAGAATTTGTTTTGCATAGGATAATGCATCACAAGACTACCTGAATTCATGATGCTGCTAGAAAAAAAAATAAATATTCACACCTTCTCTACAACTCTATTTCAATTCAGTAAACTAACTGTAATACTCTAAAATGAACAGTTGGACAAGCTACCATTCTGCAAGCAATGACCTGAGACGAAATTCCATGTCTTCCCAGCTTTGGTCACGACTTGTATGGCATTAGGTGGTGTGTGTGTATCTAGCCTGCAAAATGAAAAAAAAAAATATCAATATCAATCCAGGACGAACAGCTGTCTAACTGACAGACATACTAGCGGACACGACACTTAAAGTTACATAGTTCTGTCTACTGTGCATAGCCATATAAAGTATCGAAAAGTTTTGATATATCTCATTAGGTATCGTCATGTACTGATACCCTTGCTCTATCAATCTACCAATAATACAGTCCTATCAAAATAGGAAAGCTATTACTTATACTTGAAAGGGTGAAGTAACTAACTAAACATCTTGGATCCACTAAATACTTCTATATTACCATGTTCTTCTGTTATATCGATAAGTTGTCACCACAATAATAAATTACAGCTATATATGTCGAGTTTCAACAATGATGGTTGTAAGTATTTCAAATATCTATGTCAAAGAATATGGCATGAGGAGGGGATTTGAAGAGGTATAGGAAATAATATCAATAATAATAATAATAATAACTATAATAATAATACGAAGTACCAACCACACCAGAGCAACTGGAATATAATGATCATTTCAGAAACTAAAAACAATCAGGAATTTCAACCATACGAAAAGAAATGGAATAACATTAATCATTTCAAGAAACAATGATGATGATAATAAAAATAATAATGATAATCATAATAATAATAATAATAATAATAATAATATTATTATTATTATTATTATTATTATTATTATTATTATTATTATTATCATTATTATTATAACAATAACCAAATGTACGAACCCTAACGAAACAGCTGGAACACTGACCATTTCGAAGTGGACAATTTCGATCTCCATCGAACCTAACGCGAGATACCTTTCATAATTAATGGACGCAATATACACATCAAATGGCCTAACTTCGGATATGGCATAAACAATCAGAGAATAGTCAATTTACCTGAATTAACTCCAGAAGAAAACACACCGTCCATACATTTACAACTGTAAGATGCTAGTGTAACACAAAGGAATAATGCATAAAGTATGAAGATAAAGAGCAAAATAAACAATGTTACCTACGTACAGCAAGATAGAGGAATTTCCTGTGAGATATTATACCTGTGAGGGGTCAGGTCAAAGGTCAGTGTTCTCGAGGGTGCAGTGAAGATGAGGGTGTAGCGGAAATGCCTGTGTAGTGGAGAAAGCCTTTAAAATGAGCCTAAAAATCTTAGTGAGGTGAAGATGCGTTTGATAGTCTCTTCCTCCGGTGCTGAACCTGATGGTGAGAGATAATATTGTGGAGGGGGAGGATTATTACCTTCGCCCACGAATATTGGCGTAATAGTCTTTCTTAGAACTTTGGCAAATACTGGAGAGTGATAATATACACAATATTACCACATATATGTGCGTCTGAAAACGTAAGCATGCTGATCGATTGTCACGTGAAGGGTAACGACGATTAAAAAGCCCTAGTTGGACACTGAAGGGATAGGGAGGTTTTGGGAGGAGGAGGAAAGGGAGGGGGAGGGGGGCACGGCTATCGGATGGTTGCCATAGCAACTTGCAGGCAGGCCCTCCCCTTCCCCTATCCTCCCCAACCCTTTCCCACCACTAATAACAACCTTCCCCTCCTCTCCTCCCCCCTCCTTCTCCCAACTTACCACCAAGGGCGTCTCCCCGCCACCCGACCAACGCAAATATGGGACTGTTTAAAGAGCCAACGAATATATCTTGTGATTCATGGGGGGACTGACTGAACTGATGATGACACATCCGTTCCTGTTTTATCTTCGTAATTCGAGATTATAAGTGTATTACGTTCCGCTACCATATGACGTCTCCTTGGGTTTGAAATAAGGCCGCTGCCACCTAGGGGGTTGGTTGATTCGTAAATATAGTTCACGCCAAGTTACGTCAACCCTCGTTTCGTAAGACGACCAGAGGATATTTAGACAAAGATAGACAGACTAGCATACGCCATTTTGAACTGCATTATCAACGTAACGTTACGTAGACCTCTATATACTTTATCTGGAAAGACATTTGGTATCAATCACTTACCAAACCACGGCCAAAAACACAGATAATACAGATAAAGTCGGTACTCAAGTGAAGCGTCATCATATCCTACGAACTATAGGTAAACAGATGGACTGCGGGTAGGTCAAGGGCAAGCCAACCCGGCCAAACTTGGACCAATCAAAACATACGACATTTGTTATCCGTAAACAATGGCTGTATGTGTAGTTAGAATATGTGCCAATGTCCTAATATAGTTTTCTTGAGACACATGGTGTTCGAAGATGATTCGATAGGTGGTTATAACTTGGTGTTGACGGCGGTCGATAGGCCTAAAGCCCCTGTCATGAACCAAAAATGAATAGATGTTTATTGTATCTGATTGATAATGTAACGCCTTGGTGGAGTTCGATCCTCCATTACCGTCCTACTATTATTTTCCAATCCTTCTCTTGATCAAGAACTCCAACGGACCCTTCCTAAAGTCTCCACCTGCCAATTCCAGTCTCTCAAGCCATTTCAAAAAAAAAAATCCATAAAAAATTCCCTACTTCTTTGCCTTCCAAAGTCTGTCCCTTTAAGTCACTATTGCAAAGAATTCTCCAGCCTTCCCATATTCCTGACCTCCCAAAATCCGTCCCTTCAGTCAACACTCCTTAGAATCCTCCAAGAAACCCCTATTCAATCCTTTACCTAAAGCCTCTCCCTCCAGTCACCACGCCCAAGAACTCTTTCCTTATTCTTCAGCTCCTGAAACCCGTCCCTCAAATCAACACTTATAAAAGCCTTCCGACAAACCTCCCCCAAATATTTCGACACCTAATACCCATCCCTCTAGACACCACACCCAAGCCCTTCTAGCACACCATCCCCTAATTCTTGAAACCCACCCTTCACCGTTCCGCCATCAAACGAACACGTAACTCACCTTACTCGTCCAGCCTGCTCCTACTTGCCTCCACTCGCTCATCCCTGAGTGGCTGGTCACCGCATTGTTGTTCAAGCGATGAAGTCGACAGCAGAAAGACACAGTAACCTCAGCAGGGAACTTCTCGCCTTCTTCGCCGTCATGCAACACTTCTGTTACTTCCTAAAGGGCCAAGAGAGTTTTCCAGTTCCTCACAACAAAACGAGTAGTGCATTGTCGACGTTGTTGGACCTCTTCCAGTACTTCATGACCTGCGTCGATCGGTTCCAGGTGGCTACAATTTTTATCATTGTCGGACGTGTTTCATGAATCCACCATCAGTGGCTTCCTCCAAGATGGGTTACAGTTTTCGTTGTATGTACCTTCAACTCTCGTCTCTGACTAAGGTTGCCAATATAACCTGAAGGGACCCCCTGTGGTTCCTTGGCACTACTTGTCTCGGCACCGCGGTCTAATTGTAGCGTACAGTCAGAGGGTTTCATTACCGGCTGCTCAGTATGGCTAATACACTCATGGCGCACCCTCAGCGCGAACAGACAACTTCCCTCTCTGGCCTTCCTCACCGTCTGTTTGCATGTGAAGAACGTGGGCTTCTCAGCTGCAGAGGTGTCTTACAACCTACCAACTTCCTAGAGGACTTCCCTCCATTACTATCTACTGCCATGTTAGTCCTCCAACTGCGTTCTAAATTCGCTGGTAGTTCTCCAACTCGCAGAAAAACTGCGTTCTAAATTCGCAGATGACAGGACGTCACCACCCATCATTACCACCAGCTGATACTCGTCGGTATTTACACTGCAAACCACGCCTTCGTACATTTTGATACGGTTCACGAACCCTTGCTTAACAGCGTTTACCTCTGTGGCCCTTTGCCTCGCCATGTCTGATTCTAAGCCATCTGTTGCCTCCATAAGGCTTAGCGATGGCGATACCCGATGCCATAAGTAATATCCAGCTTGTCACTGCTGAATTTGTAAACATCCATTTGACCGACGACTCTTGCTTCCCTCCGTATCTTTACTCTCAATAAAGCTATGATGGACTGGAGGAAACTGTTGACCACACGGAAACTAACGAATAGTAAGCTTCTTTCGTATCACCTGACTGAAGATTCGCCCCTTAACATAGGATATTTATTTAACCTCTCCAAATCTACAACAATAGCGAGGGAAGAGGTGGGGGGGGGGGGGAATCTTCATGTGATCCCTACTTTTAGGGTTCGATCTTGCAAGAAGAACGATCAGGCCTTGATTATAATCAAAATGCGCCAGAGCTAAACATCCGTTCACCTAGGGTCTTTCTCCACGGCTGGACTTTCTAATCATATCAAAGTCACGATAGATCTAGCACTATAGTTCAAATTTGAAGTCCATCCGAACATCTGTCCTCACAGCTGCAGAAACCAAACTTAGCCTAATCTAAATGCCACAATGCAAAATGCAAAAATCTCGACAATCTTACCACTTTTTCACCAATTGCCAAGTTTGCAATATTAGATCTTGCGTGAATTTGATTGGACCAGAAAGCTAGCAATGGAAACTGACAACTTATAAGCGGACGTTTGGCCACTTTTAAAAAAAATTGGTACTCGTTGTGTTTCATTTTTCCTCGTGCTTATCATAAAGTACTTAGATCGGGCGCAGCACTGAGATCCTCATATATATATATATATATATATATATATATATATATATATATATATATATATATATATATATATATATATATATTATCCCTGGGGATAGGGGAGAAAGAATACTTCCCACGTATTCCCTGCGTGTCGTAGAAGGCGACTAAAGGGGAAGGGAGCGGGGGGGCTGGAAATCCTCCCCTCTCTTTTTTTTTTTTTCCAAAAGAAGGAACAGAGAAGAGGGCCAGGTGAGGGTATTCCCTCAAAGGCCCAGTCCTCTGTTCTTAACGCTACCTCGCTAACGCGGGAAATGGCGAATAGTATGAAAGATATATATATATATATATATATATATATATATATATATATATATATATATATATATATATATATATATATATAATCATGAACAACAGAAACCAGTTTAGACGGACTAGATGACGTGGCTAATGCGTTTACCAGGAGAGGCTCTCGCACCAGGAGCCCGGCCATCATATACGTTCCGTACCGCAGAGTGAGATCATTGAGCAACTTATCATAGACTTTGCCACAATTAGAAACTTCAGTTCAGCGAAATTTTTACAATAAATGAATGACAATTACATCCTGCAAAGTTTCGAACCTGGAACTTAGAGATTCAGGACAACCTGGTTAAGCTATTAGCATGGTGCAGTAAGATTCAGAATCCTCGAACGTTGCGAGTATAATGGCGCTTTGAGAGTTTTATCCCGATCCCAGAAGGTTTTGAACCCCTTACAAATCCAAGTTTGTTCCAACTTAAGAGACTTGTTGATAGAGGTTTCATTTTTCTATTAGACTAAAGAAAATCAACGGTGTGTTTTCCGTAGAAAGAAATACTATGCAACATTCAATACATTCGTCATTTACCCGGAACATTTTACGACGTTTTATTTCTAAGTTCGAATCAAACTATGAAGTGAACTCGATATTGATTTCTGAGTCAGCTGGTTGCATTTGGTCGTACGCCCACATTTCTATTGAAAAGAACATCTGCCACCGCAAGTGTCGCGTCTAACGTAGCACTTACCACATTTGTCCTCAATGGGGTGCCGCAAGACAGCTTCTGAGCCCAGCACTAATGACAGATAAGCTGCCTCCAGCTTTCATCCAGAGAAAGCTTAGACACGTTCTTTAGGGTAATGACTGTGCAATGATACGTTCTTCGCCGTATAGACCCACAGCGAAAGCGCCCAGTCAGTCATTCTCGGCTAGGCGGTGACCACACATGTCCAACAATCCATGTTGATAAATATGTCCGTACTGTTTTCTCTAGCGGAGTCAGTCTTCCATACTTCACACCGGCCTTCATACACATGTGGACAACAAGAACCCTACAACCTACTGATGTAGGACAATACAACACTGGAGATATGATATCGGTTTCTCCTACCCTAAACTGGCTGCTTATGTCTCTCCGTCAAGGAATACTGAGCAAGCCACCATCGTTCCACATGGTTACTGTCTGTCTGGCCGTTTGACAACTCAAGCGTGAACCATTGTGAAGTCTGTTGTTTCTTTAATTGCACTTTTAACTTTCGAAGTATTGACCTTATTTCTTCTCATAATAATACGACCTATTCCTTTGATAAAACGGCTGGGTTTTCCACTCAAAATTTCTTAGTCTCTCTCTCTCTCTCTCTCTCTCTCTCTCTCTCTCTCTCTCTCTCTCTCTCTCTCTCTCTCTCTCTCTCTCTCTCGTCCAAAACTTGAGCCTTCTTGATTTTTTTTCCCAGCAAGATCGACGAATCTGTTGCGTACACCTTCACATCTGTGTGCACAAGCGCAAAATAGGATACAGTCGCAAAAGGGTCCAGGGACTGGGCCTCAATACTAGAATTACATTTCATGTTACAGTGAGAGAGAAAAAAAATGTTTACAATACTCATCATTTGTATTGTGAATAAACTGTTTATAAAAGTTAAACAATGGCCGGATCATGTTACAAAGCAAATAACAAGAGAACTATCTACAATAGGCAGTGTTAGGATTCTTTTTCAATATTTGGATGTAGCACATTGTCATGGATGAAATGCCTACACATAGCTTGTAATCCTCGGTAGGTAAGTCATATACGAAATGTTTGCAGGATGTGAAAAGTTTTGATGGCAGTTTGCATATGGGCTCTTCCTGAGTATCAGCAGGAGCCTCACACACACACACACACACACACACACACACACACACATATATATATATATATATATATATATATATATATATATATATATATATATATATATATATATGTCTTCTTTCATACTACTCGCCATTTCCCGCGTTAGCGAGGTAGGGTGAAGAACAGAGGACTGGGCCTTTGAGGGAATATCCTCACTTGGCCACCTTCTCTGTTCCTTCTTTTGGAAGGGGACCAAGTGAGGCTATTCCCTCAAAGGCTCAGTCCCCTGTTCTTAACGCTACCCCGCTAACGCGGGAAATTGCAAATAGTATTATGATATATATATATATGCCCATAGCCTAGCGGTAGCATTCCTGCCTGTGGCACAGGGTCCCGGGTTCGATCCTGGCTGTTGGAGATTTGTATGTTCTATGAAGGTGCACGTTCCTATATATATATATATATATATATATATATATATATATATGTATATATATATATATATATATATATATATATATATATATATATATATATATATATTGAAGTAGATCTCAGTGATGTGCATGATCTAGTATTTGCTGATAACCATGAGGAAAATGAAATACAATAAGGCAGTCCCAAGTGCACTTTCGCGTATAATCACATCAAGGGAGATACAACACTTCGACCAGTCAGTATACATACATATATATATATATATATATATATATATATAGAGAGAGAGAGAGAGAGAGAGAGAGAGAGAGAGAGAGAGAGAGAGAGAGAGAGAGAGACCTAGCTAAGACCCCATTGGTGTTCAAGCGTTTCCTGGGTTTGTGGTGTAATTAGGGTTTGGCACCTGCGCTGCCAACCAGGTGGGAGAACTTCTCAATCCAACTGTGACGAGAAATATAAAACTCTGGAAAAATTAGTCACACAGATTTTCCAAGATACTGGACGTATCTTTTAAAAATTCATTGATATTAAACCATTTCGTATCACTAACCGTTGTAATATTTTGCCGTATTGATTACTGATCATGATAATTCCTATTTTGTTCGACTGTGTCCACGTATCTGAACACTTTCTAAAGTAATACTTCAACAGTACTTTTTTTTAACGGTTTTTTCCACAGTCTTGTTCATCTGTTACTATATGGAACTCATTTAGATATTCTTCATTAAGTCATTTCATCTATTGCAAAATATTTTCAGTCTGTTTTTCACCAGTCAGTATTGATATGCAGCTATATTTCTATCATCTTGTTCACCAGTCAGTATATATTGAAATATATTCACCATGGTGTTCACCATCTGTAGCATCATCTTGTTCACCATCAGTATATATTGAAATATATTCACCATAGTACTATGTTCACCATCTGTAAACTGATCAAGAGAGTTTATTCCAACAATTCTCAGATTTCTTTTTTTTGTGTGTCACTTGAAGGGCATCTAAACCGTTCTGATCTTTATTCATATGTTTTGATATATATAGATTGGTGAACAGGATGATGGAAATATTGCTGCTGTATACTTTGTCTGGTGAAAACCTGACGAAAAAAAATGCAATATCTGAAATTTCTATGAAGAATGTATATATATGCAGATTTTATCACAATTAGTGACTGCTGAACAAGACTGGTCAAAAGTAATGCTGAAATATTGCTTTATTAAGTGATCAGTAGCTCATACCTGGAAACAGTTGAACAAACTGATTATCATGATTGTAAACAACATGTGAAATATGGCACCACTCAGTGATAAGAAATGGCATATAATCAATATTTAATTTTTTTGTTTTCAAAACTTTTATCTAGTATCTAGACATAATGGGACAGCTTGGAAAATATGTGTGATTAATATCCCAAAGTTTTAGAGTTCTCGTTAGCCATGGGCTTCTAAAGGGACAGCAAAAGGCTGAGGGAAACTACCAGTTGGATGGTCAAAATGTTGGTCATTTATAACCTGACGGTATTTGGCCCCGCCCAACCTTTAGGACAACACACACACACACACACACACCACAGTGACCTCACGGGACGTCTCCACAGTTCGGGTGAGGCAGGACATCACTGCAGTACTGCTGTTAACTGGTCTTTTGCGTCTGACACGACGATACACCAACATGGAGGGAAAGGTGGTGCCACGTACAATGGCGTCGCGTCATGTTAAACCCATATATGAACGAAGTGTATGAGGCGTGATTCACTCCTGCTGTTTTCGTGAATCCCGGGAGAATTATTTACACTCGAAAGTGATTTAGTTCTAACAGAAAAAAAAAGAAAATAAAATAAAATGAAGTCGGTATACATCACAACAGTTTAGTTCGCCTTCAAGTGATGAATCTGAGTAATTTTGGTGAGAAATATGGTGAGTATATTTCAGTATATATTGGCTGGTGAAGATGATGATAGAATTGATGTGCATATATTGACTGGTGGAAAATACTGAACATATTTCAATATACAAAATTCTGATGACTATATACAGATTTGTTATATTCAGTGACGGGTGAAAAAGACCGTGGAAAAAAGTGCTTTAAAATATTTTTGAAGTATTTATTCATTTATTATAATTAATCGCTGTTTTCAGCGTCAGCGAGGTAGCTCCAGGAAACAGACGAAGAATGGGTCAACCACACTCGCACACACAATTATATATATATAGTGATGGTTTATACAAATTGGATAACTTTATTGTTAATAAAATTTGTAAAATAATAAGTTTATGATACCCTCGTTGTCTGTCTTGGACAATCGCATGTTTAATGCATGTGTATCAAATGACTTTTATATTTCTCTCTTGTGTCTCCCCTGATGTGATTACTACACGAAAGTGCACTTGGGAACTTATCGTGTTTCATTTTCTATCGCATTCTTTTATCTCCCCTGACAATGTGATTATACACGAAAGTGCACTTGGGACTTATCGTTTGTGTGTGTGTGTTGATTTCGTTTTGTTTGAAATACTTCAAATCGAATTGTCTCTGACTTAATGTTTTAAGGCCACTTTCAGGAAGACCCAGGTAATGCTGAAGGGAGTTTAGTGCCATTTAATGAATTATGAATAATGCTCCTCCTTGGTGTAGCGGTTAGGTTTCCTGAACATGACATAGTCACAGGCCGCTCATAGTCGAGCGCATCTCGGTTGCGGTCATCGGCCCACTGTCAGTCCAGAAGTTCATCCATCGTTAGGGGTTGGTCGATGATATTGGTACCTGGCATATATATATATATATATATATATATATATATATATATATATATATATATATATATATATATATGAGTCAGTTGTTCACTGATGATACAGCGCTGGTGGCTGATTCGGGTGAGAAACTGCAGAAGCTGGTGACTGAATTTGGTAAAGTGTGTGAAAGAAGAAAGCTGAAAGTAGATATGAATAAGAGCAAGGTTGTTAGGTTCAGTAGGGTTGAGGGACAAGTCAGTTGGGAAGTAAGTTTAATTGGAGAAATACTGAAGGAAGCGATGTGTTTTAGATATCTAGGAGTGGATTTAACAGCGGATGGAACCATGGAAGCGGAAGTGAGTCACAGGGTGGGGGAGGGGGCGAAGGGTGTAAAAGGCGAGAACGTTATCTCGGAGAGCAAAAATGGGCATGTTTGAAGGAATAGTGGTTCCAACAATGTTGTATGGTTGCGAGGCATGGGATATAGAGTTGTGCAGAGGAGGGTGAATGTGCTGGAAATAAGATGTTTGACGACAATATGTGGTGCGAGGTGGTTTGATCGAGCAAGTAATGAAAGGGTAAGAGAGATGTGTGGTAATAGAAAGAGTGTAGTTGAGAGAGCTAAGGAGGGTGTATTGAAATGGTTTTGTCACATGGAGAGAATGAGTGAGAAAAGATTGACAAAGAGATTAGATATGTCGGAGTTGGAGGGAACGAGGATAAGTGGGAGACCGAATTGGAGGTGGAGGGATGGAGTGAAAAGATTTTGAGCGATCGGGGTCTGAACATGCAGGAGGGTGAATAGCGTGGAAGGAATAGTGAATTGGAATGATGTGGTATATCGGGGTAGACGTGCTGCCAATGGATTGAACCAGGGCATGTGAAGCGTCTGGGGTAAACCATGGAAAGTTTTGTGGGGCCTGGATATGGAAAGGGAGCTGTGGTTTCGGTACATACGTTATACATGATAGCTAGAGACTGAGTGTGAACGAATGTGGCCTTTGTTGTCTTTTCCTAGCGCTACCTCGCACGCATGTGGGGGGGAGGAGGGTGCCATTTCATGTGTGGCGGGGTGGCGACGAGAATGGATGAAGGCATCAAGTATGAATATGTACATGTGTATATATGTATATGTTTGTGTATGTATATGTATGTATACGTTGAGATGTATAGGTATGCATATGTGCGTGTGTGGGTGGGTTGGGCCATTCTTTCGTCTGTTTCCTTGCGCTACCTTGCCAACGCGGGAGGTAGCGACAAACTATAATAGAAAAATAAGATATATATATATATATATATGTATATATATATATATATATATATATATATATATATATATATATATATATATTTATTTTTTGCTTTGTCGCTGTCTCCCGCGTTTGCGAGGTAGCGCAAGGAAACAGACGAAAGAAATGGCCCAACCCACCCCCACACACATGTATATACATACGTCCACACACGCAAATATACATACCTACACAGTTTTCCATGGTTTACCCCAGACGCTTCACCTGCCTTGATTCAATCCACTGACAGCACGTCAACCCCGGTATACCACATCGCTCCAATTCACTCTATTCCTTGCCCTCCTTTCACTCTCCTGCATGTTCAGGCCCCGATCACACAAAATCTTTTTCACTCCATCTTTCCACCTCCAATTTGGTCTCCCTCTTCTCCTCGTTCCCTCCACCTCCGACACATACATCCTCTTGGTCAATCTTTCCTCACTCATTCTCTCCATGTGACCAAACCATTTCAAAACACCCTCTTCTGCTCTCTCAACCACGCTCTTTTTATTTCCACACATCTCTCTTACCCTTACGTTACTTACTCGATCAAACCACCTCACACCACACATTGTCCTCAAACATCTCATTTCCAGCACATCCATCCTCCTGCGCACAACTCTATCCATAGTCCACGCCTCGCAACCATACAACATTGTTGGAACCACTATTCCTTCAAACATACCCATTTTTGCTTTCCGAGATAATGTTCTCGACTTCCACACATTCTTCAAGGCCCCCAGAATTTTCGCCCCCTCCCCCACCCTATGATCCACTTCCGCTTCCATGGTTCCATCCGCTGCCAGATCCACTCCCAGATATCTAAAACACCTCACTTCCTCCAGTTTTTCTCCATTCAAACTCACCTCCCAATTGACTTGACCCTCAACCCTACTGTACCTAATAACCTTGCTCTTATTCACATTTACTCTTAACTTTCTTCTTTCACACACTTTACCAAACTCAGTCACCAGCTTCTGTAGTTTCTCACATGAATCAGCCACCAGCGCTGTATCATCAGCGAACAACAACTGACTCACTTCCCAAGCTCTCTCATCCCCAACAGACTTCATACTTGCCCCTCTTTCCAAAACTCTTGCATTCACCTCCCTAACCACCCCATCCATAAACAAATTAAACAACCATGGAGACATCACACACCCCTGCCGCAAACCTACATTCACTGAGAACCAATCACTTTCCTCTCTTCCTACACGTACACATGCCTTACATCCTCGATAAAAACTTTTCACTGCTTCTAACAACTTGCCTCCCACACCATATATTCTTAATACCTTCCACAGAGCATCTCCATCAACTCTATCATATGCCTTCTCCAGATCCATAAATGCTACATACAAATCCATTTGCTTTTCTAAGTATTTCTCACATACATTCTTCAAAGCAAACACCTGATCCACACATCCTCTACCACTTCTGAAACCATATATATATGTATATATATATTTTTTTTTTAATGGGATGGGCCTTGATTAGGGTTGCAGTTTCCCCTGCCGTTTCGGCTAACAAACAAATGCAAATATACACTCATAATCAGACTTTATATTCGACTCATTATGAAATCTAAGGGTCATCGTGATAGCAAACTGTTCAGTCTGGAGTGTGGATGCCAATTTATTGATCCTGACTCCCAGTTTTTAGTAATCAGTATGATTATGTGTTACAATAACAGCAATAGTGGCAACGCCAGTGGTATATTAAAGGGACTCATCTGCAGATATAATTGGTTTCGGTAAGAGGTGATGGTATCGGTTTGATAATGAGCGATGTTAATGACTCGGCGTGATATTGGGCTGTGTTAAGAGCATAGGCTTATGGGAAATTATCCTTTTGGCATTATAGGTGGTTTCAACATACACAGAAATATGATAGAAAACTCAAGTTTTTGACGTTGTAGTACCACCAGTTATTCCATTTTTGATATCTACATCAAAGAAATATGTATCAAGCAATTATTTTCCATTTTGTTTTTACCGGCAACAAGAAAAGATCTATCAAAACAGATTTCGTTATTATAATTCCTGATTTTTCGTTAGACAACAGCGACACACTTGAGAACTTCATGTATTACATATCATTATCAACCAAAAGTAAACAATAAAGCAACTACAGATGAAAATCATTTGGTCAAATAGAAGCTTTATTGAAATTTTCATTTTATTTGAAATGTAAAATAAGTCCGGAACCTCCAAAGGAAGAGAATTAAAGCCGAACTCGTGATCAATATTCCGGGGAACTGCCACCACTTCTCGTAACACGATTCATGGCCGGCGTTGTCCCGTGGATGTATAGGTAAGTATTACTACTAATATTTATGGCATTATTCTGATTCTTTATCATAGACTAATGAGACAAGTGATTAGTTTGGTCCGCTCTCCTTCAAAATGGGGCGTAGGAAATAGGAGATAATTACCGGTTAAGGGATTAAACGCCTTCATATTGGGAGCGTGCATGGGAGTGGAGACGCACGTCCAGAAAATGGCAGGTCGCGGCGGGAAAATTCATGGGGGAAGTTTTGGGTTTATATTGGTAGAGGCGGTGCCGGCCCATGGGCAGTACACATGGCACCCATAACTCACTTCGTATAAGTTACAGGACTTGGTATATGAACATAAAGGTCCGTAGGGAAGCTGTTCTAAGGCATGAGGTTGATGGTAAGGTATATTGAAGAAATGTCAAGTATCTTATCGCTCATAGTTCCCACTGTGGGCACTATCAAGGAAACCTTAAGAATATGATAACAAAATATGCTTGTCTTTATTGATTAATACCTTTCTTACAGTCAGAGAATCATGGGAGCATATAACAAAAGTGTTAACGTTTCTTAGAGGATAACCTTTACATACATGTTATCATTAAAGTCCACTCCCATGTCTTATCTGTAATCTAGGGTAATGTTTAGACTTAAAGACCACCACAGGAATAACTTGTGAAAGTTGAAGAAAAGTATGTCATTCAATATTAACGTTTGTTAGAAGTGATTCAGAAGGGTACTGATAACATATAATGTCATTTAAAAATAACTATATGTTTGTAAGAGTAGTGGAGAAGGTTGTGTTGATAAGGAAAAATGTGAGGCTGAAGAATATACAAATGTCGTTATGTAGCTTGGGCTAATGACATCCTGTTCTCTGGTGTATCAATGCTGGCATCTGGTTTAAGGTGTGTCTCCGAGTGTATGGGTGCATACAGGTATGTTGTGTATTATGTAGTATGGAAATTTTTTCTTCAAAAGATTGAGAGTAGCCAACATAAACTCACTCACTTTGCGTAAACAGCTAATGTTTACCTCATTCTTGGAGTTTCTTGAAAAATTTATGGCCTTGTGTTTGTGTTCTGGGAAAGTCTTACACTTATGTTACCGTCTCTGAACTTTGTATGCACATCATGCCAACCTCGTGTATACGTGCATCAGCATATACCAAGAGCCTGTTCTTTGATCTTCCCAGAGAACAAGTTGAACTTTTGTAAGAGCTCCAACTTGTTCACTTTGCATGCTGATTCAAGACCAACACCATTCATACTGTCTCTGTACACCAAATGTAGAATAAGTTTTCATAATGGCACAGTAATAGTAATAATTTTAACCGATTGTTTACTGGACTTTCTGTGGAATGTCATGGTTAGTGTTTATCTAGTTTTATTAATGGGCTTAAGGTGCATTACATTTTTATAGTTCTTTTCATCTAACCTCAGTGTAGGGATGGCTCTGAAGCATAAAGAAAGATTGGGGATAAATCTTTTAAAAGCTTATGTAAAGGCATAAGAATTAGACAGTGCACGTTTCCTGGAATTATGCCAGATTACTGTTCCTGTTGCTAATTTTCTACTTTGATAACATGTTCCATTTAATGATATTGCCTGCATTGAAAAACATTTTGTGGCTGTACAGCCGCTTCCACTTTCAACCAAGACAGTCTGCATTGTCAGTTCTTTTTCCATAAGGTGTGAACGTAGGGAGTATCAGCTCATTACTTTGAAGCTTTTATTTCAAGCTGCTGCCAACCTTTCATTGTCAGTTTAGCTTCCCATGTCAAGGCTCTCTTGTATACACACCTTCTCTATTTGTGCTTCTAACTTTGGTTTTGGGATGTCATTCCCTTCTTTTTCTACTCCTTGGCGTATGAACTTGAGAGTATGCATCAGACATGGGTAAAAAGCTGTTTTCTGAGCTAAGGCTGTAAGACAACAACATTCATCCAGACACTGCTGAAACATTGACTTTGGTATTGACGTTACCTTGACATGAGTAAGAAATAACGAAAGTTCATAAATGGAAGTGGTTTTTATTAAAGACTGATGATGAATGATAAAATCCATTACTTTGAGTGATTTAACTGCCAGAGTTGGAATCATCATGGTTGGGGTTGTTGGAGGGGGTGAGGCTAGTGAAGCAAATTTTGCATAAGGGTAGAGGAAAGTAAAGTATATGTTGAGCCTGCCTCTGATAATCCTTGCAGGAAGCAGAAGAATGAAGACATTTGCCAAGAAATGGTATTAAGATATTGTTAGTCATAAGTTTATGCTGTAACCTTCGTGGAGGATGTGATATTTTAAAATTATTTAATTGGTTTCTCTCTTTTTGCTACCCTGCACTTCACCCTTTTTTGTGCACTGTGGTTTGATTTTTGAAATGCAGTAGATGGAATGCATTATTTAAAAAAATTTCTTTGCACTGTATAGTCCCACTGAAGACTCGCTTTAATATGTAATTATCATATATATATTCATTTATTAATTATACTTTGCCGCTGTCTCCCGTGTTAGCGAGGTATCGCAAGGAAACAGACGAAAGAACGACCCAACCCACCCACATACACATGTATATACATACACGTCCACACACGCACACATACATACCTATACATTTCAGTTTTTACATATATATATATATATATATATATATATATATATATATATATATATATATATATATATATTATTTTTTATTTTTTTTATTATACTTTGTCGCTGTCTCCCGCGTTTGCGAGGTAGTGCAAGGAAACAGACGAAAGAAATGGCCCAACCCCCCCCATACACATGTATATACATACATCCACACACGCAAATATACATACCTACACAGCTTTCCATGGTTTACCCCAGACGCTTCACATGCCTTGATTCAATCCACTGACAGCACGTCAACCCCGGTATACCACATTGCTCCAATTCACTCTATTCCTTTCCCTCCTTTCACCCTCCTGCATGTTCAGGCCCCGATCACACAAAATCTTTTTCACTCCATCTTTCCACCTCCAATTTGGTCTCCCTCTTCTCCTCGTTCCCTCCACCTCCGACACATATATCCTCTTGGTCAATCTTTCCTCACTCATCCTCTCCATGTGCCCAAACCACTTCAAAACACCCTCTTCTGCTCTCTCAACCACGCTCTTTTTATTTCCACACATCTCTCTTACCCTTACGTTACTCACTCGATCAAACCACCTCACACCACACATTGTCCTCAAACATCTCATTTCCAGCACATCCATCCTCCTGCGCACAACTCTATCCATAGCCCACGCCTCGCAACCATACAACATTGTTGGAACCACTATTCCTTCAAACATACCCATTTTTGCTTTCCGAGATAATGTTCTCGACTTCCACACATTCTTCAAGGCCCCCAGAATTTTCGCCCCCTCCCCCACCCTATGATCCACTTCCGCTTCCATGGTTCCATCCGCTGCCAGATCCACTCCCAGATATCTAAAACACTTCACTTCCTCCAGTTTTTCTCCATTCAAACTCGCCTCCCAATTGACGACCCTCAACCCTACTGTACCTAATAACCTTGCTCTTATTCACATTTACTCTTAACTTTCTTCTTCCACACACTTTACCAAACTCAGTCACCAGCTTCTGCAGTTTCTCACCTAAATCAGCCACCAGCGCTGTATCATCAGCGAACAACAACTGACTCACTTCCCAAGCTCTCTCATCCCCAACAGACTTCATACTTGCCCCTCTTTCCAAATCTCTTGCATTTACCTCCCTAACAACCCCATCCATAAACAAATTAAACAACCATGGAGACATCACACACCCCTGCCGCAAACCTACATTCACTGAGAACCAATCACTTTCCTCTCTTCTTACACGTACACATGCTTTACATCCTCGATAAAAACTTTTCACTGCTTCTAACAACTTGCCTCCCACACCATATATTCTTAATACCTTCCACAGAGCATCTCTATCAACTCTATCATATGCCTTCTCCAGATCCATAAATACTACATATGTGAGAAATACTTAGAAAAGCAAATGGATTTGTATATATATATATATATATATATATATATATATATATATATATATATATATATATATATATATATATATTTTTTTTTTTTATACTTTGTCGCTGTCTCCCGCGTTTGCGAGGTAGCGCAAGGAAACAGACGAAAGAAATGGCCCAACCCTCCCCATACACATGTACATACACACGTCCACACACGCAAATATACATACCTACACAGCTTTCCATGGTTTACCCCGGACGCTTCACATGCCTTGATTCAATCCACTGACAGCACGTCAACCCCTGTATACCACATCGCTCCAATTCACTCTATTCCTTGCCCTCCTTTCACCCTCCTGCATGTTCAGGCCCCGATCACACAAAATCCTTTTCACTCCATCTTTCCACCTCCAATTTGGTCTCCCTCTTCTCCTCGTTCCCTCCACCTCCGACACATATATCCTCTTGGTCAATCTTTCCTCACTCATTCTCTCCATGTGCCCAAACCATTTCAAAACACCCTCTTCTGCTCTCTCAACCACGCTCTTTTTATTTCCACACATCTCTCTTACCCTTACGTTACTTACTCGATCAAACCACCTCACACCACACATTGTCCTCAAACATCTCATTTCCAGCACATCCATCCTCCTGCGCACAACTCTATCCATAGCCCACGCCTCGCAACCATACAACATTGTTGGAACTACTATTCCTTCAAACATACCCATTTTTGCTTTCCGGGATAATGTTCTCGACTTCCACACATTTTTCAAGGCTCCCAAAATTTTCGCCCCCTCCCCCACCCTATGATCCACTTCCGCTTCCATGGTTCCATCCGCTGCCAGATCCACTCCCAGATATCTAAAACACTTCACTTCCTCCAGTTTTTCTCCATTCAAACTCACCTCCCAATTTACTTGACCCTCAACCCTACTGTACCTAATAACCTTGCTCTTATTCACATTTACTCTTAACTTTCTTCTTCCACACACTTTACCAAACTCCGTCACCAGCTTCTGCAGTTTCTCACATGAATCCGCCACCAGCGCTGTATCATCAGCGAACAACAACTGACTCACTTCCCAAGCTCTCTCATCCCCAACAGACCTGATACTTGCCCCTCTTTCCAAGACTCTTGCATTTACCTCCCTAACAACCCCATCCATAAACAAATTAAACAACCATGGAGACATCACACACCCCTGCCGCAAACCTACATTCACTGAGAACCAATCACTTTCCTCTCTTCCTACACGTACACATGCCTTACATCCTCGATAAAAACTTTTCACTGCTTCTAACAACTTGCCTCCCACACCATATATTCTTAATACCTTCCACAGAGCATCTCTATCAACTCTATCATATGCCTTCTCCAGATCCATAAATGCTACATACAAATCCATTTTTTTTTTTTTTTTTTTTTTTTTTTATACTTTGTCGCTGTCTCCTGCGTTTGCGAGGTAGCGCAAGGAAACAGACGAAAGAAATGGCCCAACCCCCCCCCCCCCCCCCCCATACACATGTACATACACACGTCCACACACGCAAATATACATACCTACACAGCTTTCCATATATATATATATCTACAAGCTCTTCACCATTTCCATTTACAACACTGAACACCCCATGTATACCAGTTATTCCCTCAACTGCCACATTACTCACCTTTGCATTCAAATCACCCATCACTATAACCCGGTCTCGTGCATCAAAACCACTAACACACTCATTCAGCTGCTCCCAAAACACTTGCCTCTCATGATCTTTCTTCTCATGCCCAGGTGCATATGCACCAATAATCACCCATCTCTCTCCATCAACCTTCAGTTTTACCCATATTAATCGAGAATTTACTTTCTTACATTCTATCACATACTCCCACAACTCCTGTTTCAGGAGTATTGCTACTCCTTCCCTTGCTCTTGTCTTCTCACTAACCCCTGACTTTACTCCCAAGACATTCCCAAACCACTCTTCCCCTTTACCCTTGAGCTTCGTTTCACTCAGAGCCAAAACATCCAGGTTCCTTTCCTCAAACATACTACCTATCTCTCCTTTTTTCACATCTTGGTTACATCCACACACATTTAGACACCCCAATCTGAGCCTTCGAGGAGGATGAGCACTCCCCGCGTGACTCCTTCTTCTGTTTCCCATTTTAGAAAGTTAAAAAGAAATACAAGGAGGGGAGGATTTCTGGCCCCCCGCTCACGTCCCCTCTAGTCGCTTTCTACGACACGCGAGGAATGCGTGGGAAGTATTCTTTCACCCCTATCCCCAGGGATTATATATATATATACACATACACACACACATACATACGCACATATACACACACACACACATACATATATATACATATGAAAAATGTAAGAAACAATTTAGAAAACTGAAACTTCTAGCTTGAAATGAAATGAAAAAATGGATGTCACATAATGGTTCAACCTCTGGCTATGGAAAAAGGAAATGTATAATTTATTTACACAAACGTCAATAGTAGTTCTCATCAATTTGACCACTGTATCAATAAGCTTCAATATCTAAGCTACATTTTTTCCAATTTCACTATTTTCTTGTCAAAGCACCATGAATGAAAACTATCACTCCAGTAACACAACTATAAACATTTACTTCCCCTTTAAAAAGTTCTGAAAAAGGACTGATGATTGGGAATACCTGGTTTAAAAAGCGAGATATACATAAGTATACTTATGTAAGTAGGAGAGATGGCCAGAGAGCGTTATTGGATTACGTGTTAATTGACAGGCGCGCGAAAGAGAGACTTTTGGATGTTAATGTGCTGAGAGGTGCAACTGGAGGGATGTCTGATCATTATCTTGTGGAGGCTAAGGTGAAGATTTGTATGGGTTTTCAGAAAAGAAGAGTGAATGTTGGGGTGAAGAGGGTGGTGAGAGTAAGTGAGCTTGGGAAGGAGACTTGTGTGAGGAAGTACCAGGAGAGACTGAGTACAGAATGGAAAAAGGTGAGAACAATGGAAGTAAGGAGAGTGGGGGAGGAATGGGATGTATTTAGGGAATCAGTGATGGATTGCACAAAAGATGCTTGTGGCATGAGAAGAGTGGGAGGTGGGTTGATTAGAAAGGGTAGTGAGTGGTGGGATGAAGAAGTAAGAGTATTAGTGAAAGAGAAGAGAGAGGCATTTGGACGATTTTTGCCGGGAAAAAATGCAATTGAGTGGGAGATGTATAAAAGAAAGAGACAGGAGGTCAAGAGAAAGGTGCAAGAGGTGAAAAAAAGGGCAAATGAGAGTTGGGGTGAGAGAGTATCATTAAATTTTAGGGAGAGTAAAAAGATGTTCTGGAAGGAGGTAAATAAAGTGCGTAAGACAAGGGAGCAAATGGGAACTTCAGTGAAGGGAGCAAATGGGGAGGTGATAACAAGTAGTGGTGATGTGAGAAGGAGATGGAGTGAGTATTTTGAAGGTTTGTTGAATGTGTTTGATGATAGAGTGGCAGATATAGGGTGTTTTGGTCGAGGTGGTGTGCAAAGTGAGAGGGTTAGGGAAAATGATTTGGTAAACAGAGAAGAGGTAGTAAAAGCTTTGCGGAAGATGAAAGCCGGCAAGGCAGCAGGTTTGGATGGTATTGCAGTGGAATTTATTAAAAAAGGGGGTGACTGTATTGTTGACTGGTTGGTAAGGTTATTTAATGTATGTATGACTCATGGTGAGGTGCCTGAGGATTGGCGGAATGCGTGCATAGTGCCATTGTACAAAGGCAAAGGGGATAAGAGTGAGTGCTTAAATTACAGAGGTATAAGTTTGTTGAGTATTCCTGGTAAATTATATGGGAGGATATTGATTGAGAGGGTGAAGGCATGTACAGAGCATCAGATTGGGGAAGAGCAGTGTGGTTTCAGAAGTGGTAGAGGATGTGTGGATCAGGTGTTTGCTTTGAAGAATGTATGTGAGAAATACTTAGAAAAGCAAATGGATTTGTATGTAGCATTTATGGATCTGGAGAAGGCATATGATAGAGTTGATAGAGATGCTCTGTGGAAGGTATTAAGAATATATGGTGTGGGAGGCAAGTTGTTAGAAGCAGTGAAAAGTTTTTATCGAGGATGTAAGGCATGTGTACGTGTAGGAAGAGAGGAAAGTGATTGGTTCTCAGTGAATGTAGGTTTGCGGCAGGGGTGTGTGATGTCTCCATGGTTGTTTAATTTGTTTATGGATGGGGTGGTTAGGGAGGTGAATGCAAGAGTTTTGGAAAGAGGGGCAAGTATGAAGTCTGTTGGGGATGAGAGAGCTTGGGAAGTGAGTCAGTTGTTGTTCGCTGATGATACAGCGCTGGTGGCTGATTCATGTGAGAAACTGCAGAAGCTGATGACTGAGTTTGGTAAAGTGTGTGAAAGAAGAAAGTTAAGAGTAAATGTGAATAAGAGCAAGGTTATTAGGTACAGTAGGGTTGAGGGTCAAGTCAATTGGGAGGTGAGTTTGAATGGAGAAAAACTGGAGGAAGTGAAGTGTTTTAGATATCTGGGAGTGGATCTGGCAGTGGATGGAACCATGGAAGCGGAAGTGGATCATAGGGTGGGGGAGGGGGCGAAAATTCTGGGAGCTTTGAAGAATGTGTGGAAGTCGAGAACATTATCTCGGAAAGCAAAAATGGGTATGTTTGAAGGAATAGTGGTTCCAACAATGTTGTATGGTTGCGAGGCGTGGGCTATGGATAGAGTTGTGCGCAGGAGGATGGATGTGCTGGAAATGAGATGTTTGAGGACAATGTGTGGTGTGAGGTGGTTTGATCGAGTAAGTAACGTAAGGGTAAGAGAGATGTGTGGAAATAAAAAGAGTGTGGTTGAGAGAGCAGAAGAGGGTGTTTTGAAATGGTTCGGGCACATGGAGAGAATGAGTGAGGAAAGATTGACCAAGAGAATATATGTGTCGGAGGTGGAGGGAACGAGGAGAAGAGGGAGACCAAATTGGAGGTGGAAAGATGGAGTGAAAAAGATTTTGTGTGATCGGGGCCTGAACATGCAGGAGGGTGAAAGGAGGGCAAGGAATAGAGTGAATTGGAGCAATGTGGTATACCGGGGTTGACATGCTGTCAGTGGATTGAATCAAGGCATGTGAAGCGTCTGGGGTAAACCATGGAAAGCTGTGTAGGTATGTATATTTGCGTGTGTGGACGTATGTATATACATGTGTATGGGGGTGGGTTGGGCCATTTCTTTCGTCTGTTTCCTTGCGCTACCTCGCAAACGTGGGAGACAGCGACAAAGCAAAAAGAAGAAAAAATATATATATATATATATATATATATATATATATATATATATATATATATATATATATATATAAGTTTGTTGAGTATTCCTGGTAAATTATATGGGAGGATATTGATTGAGAGGGTGAAGGCATGTACAGAGCATCAGATTGGGGAAGAGCAGTGTGGTTTCAGAAGTGGTAGAGGATGTGTGGATCAGGTGTTTGCTTTGAAGAATGTATGTGAGAAATACTTAGAAAAGCAAATGGATTTGTATGTAGCATTTATGGATCTGGAGAAGGCATATGATAGAGTTGATAGAGATGCTCTGTGGAAGGTATTAAGAATATATGGTGTGGGAGGCAAGTTGTTAGAAGCAGTGAAAAGTTTTTATCGAGGATGTAAGGCATGTGTACGTGTAGGAAGAGAGGAAAGTGATTGGTTCTCAGTGAATGTAGGTTTGCGGCAGGGGTGTGTGATGTCTCCATGGTTGTTTAATTTGTTTATGGATGGGCTTGTTAGGGAGGTGAATGCAAGAGTTTTGGAAAGAGGGGCAAGTATGAAGTCTGTTGGGGATGAGAGAGCTTGGGAAGTGAGTCAGTTGTTGTTCGCTGATGATACAGCGCTGGTGGCTGATTCATGTGAGAAACTACGGAAGCTGGTGACTGAGTTTGGTAAAGTGTGTGAAAGAAGAAAGTTAAGAGTAAATGTGAATAAGAACAAGGTTATTAGGTACAGTAGGGTTGAGGGTCAAGTCAATTGGGAGGTGAGTTTGAATGGAGAAAAACTGGAGGAAGTGAAGTGTTTTAGATATCTGGGAGTGGATCTGGCAGCGGATGGAACCATGGAAGCGGAAGTGGATCATAGGGTGGGGGAGGGGGCGAAAATTCTGGGAGCCTTGAAGAATGTGTGGAAGTCGAGAACATTATCTCGGAAAGCAAAAATGGGTATGTTTGAAGGAATAGTGGTTCCAACAATGTTGTATGGTTGCGAGGCGTGGGCTATGGATAGAGTTGTGTGCAGGAGGATGGATGTGCTGGAAATGAGATGTTTGAGGACAATGTGTGGTGTGAGGTGGTTTGATCGAGTAAGTAACGTAAGGGTAAGATGTGTGGAAATAAAAAGAGTGTGGTTGAGATAGCAGAAGAGGGTGTTTTGAAATGGTTCGGGCACATGGAGAGAATGAGTGAGGAAAGATTGACCAAGAGAATATATGTGTCGGAGGTGGAGGGAACGAGGAGAAGAGGGAGACCAAATTGGAGGTGGAAAGATGGAGTGAAAAAGATTTTGTGTGATCGGGGCCTGAACATGCAGGAGGGTGAAAGGAGGGCAAGGAATAGAGTGAATTGGAGCGATGTGGTATAACCGGGTTGACGTGCTGTCAGTGGAGTGAATCAAGGCATGTGAAGCGACTGGGTAAACCATGGAAACTTGTGTAGTAAATGTATACTTTGCGTGTGTGGACGTATGTATATACATGTGTATGGGGTGGGTTGGGCCATTTCTTTCGTCTGTTTCCTTGCGCTACCTCGCAAACGCGGGAGACAGCGACAAAGCAAAAAGAAGAAAAAATAAATATATATATATATATATATATTATATATATATATATATAAATATATATATATATAAGTTTGTTGAGTATTCCTGTAAATTATATGGGAGGATATTGATTTGAGAGGGTGAAGGCATGTACAGAGCATCAGATTGGGGAAGAGCAGTGTGGTTTCAGAAGTGGTAGAGGATGTGTGGATCAGGTGTTTGCTTTGAAGAATGTATGTGAGAAATACTTAGAAAAGCAAATGGATTTGTATGTAGCATTTATGGATCTGGAGAAGGCATATGATAGAGTTGATAGAGATGCTCTGTGGAAGTATTAAGAATATATGGTGTGGGAGGCAAGTTGTTAGAAGCAGTGAAAAGTTTTTATCGAGGATGTAAGGCATGTGTACGTGTGGAAGAGAGGAAAGTGATTGGTTCTCAGTGAATGTAGGTTTGCGGCAGGGGTGTGTGATGTCTCCATGGTTGTTTAATTTGTTTATGGATGGGCTTGTTAGGGAGGTGAATGCAAGAGTTTTGGAAGAGGGGCAAGTAATGAAGTCTGTTGGGGATGAGAGAGCTTGGGAAGTGAGTCATTGTTGTTCGCTGATGATACAGCGCTGGTGGCTGATTCATGTGGAAAACTACGGAAGCTGGTGACTGAGTTTGGTAAAGTGTGTGAAAGAAGAAAGTTAAGAGTAAATGTGAATAAGAACAAGGTTAGTAGGGTACAGTAAGGTTGAGGGTCAAGTCAATTGGGAGGTGAGTTTGAATGGAGAAAAACTGGAGGAAGTGAAGTGTTTTAGATATCTGGGAGTGGATCTGGCGCGGATGTGGAACCATGGAAGCGGGATGTGGATCATAGGGTGGGGGAGGGGGGAGTATTCTGGGTAGCCTTGAAGAATGTGTGGAAGTCGAGAACATTATCTCGGAAAGCAAAAATGGGTATGTTTGAAGGAATAGTGGTTCCAACAATGTTGTATGGTTGCGAGGCGTGGCTATGGATTGTGTTGTGTGCAGGAGGATGGATGTGCTGGAAAATGAGATGTTTGAGGGACAATGGTGGTGTGAGGTGGTTTGATCGAGTAAGTAACGTAAGGGTTTTTTTTTTTTTTTTAAGATCGTGTAGGAAATAGAAGAGTGTGGGTGAGATGCAGAAGAGGGTGTTTTGAAATGGTTCGGGCACATGGAGAGAATGAGTGAGGAAAGATTGACCAAGAGAATATATGTGTCGGAGGTGGAGGGAACGAGGAGAAGAGGGAGACCAAATTGGAGGTGGAAAGATGGAGTGAAAAAGATTTTGTGTGATCGGCGATTCTACTCACCCCCCCTGAACAGCAGCGAGGGTGTAAGCCGCGGTGGCTAGGAATAGTCGGTTCTTGGCTGCAATTGTCGGTTACCGGTGGCTTGAATTGCTGTCAGTGGATTGAATTCATGGACTGGTCGTTGCGTCCTGGGGCTAAAACCTTGGTTCTGATGGTGCGACAAGGGTTGGTGATTAGGACCATGTGTGGTTGGCTCGTATTGTATTGTATTGTGCTTTGGGGGTCTGGGCTGGTGGGCCATTTCTTTCGTCTGTTTCCTTGCGCTACCTCGCAAACGCGGGAGACAGCGACAAAGCAAAAAAAAAAAATATATATATATATTTTTTTTTTTTTTTTTTTTTTTTTTTTTTTTTTTTTTTTTTTTTATACTTTGTCGCTGTCTCCCGCGTTTGCGAGGTAGCGCAAGGAAACAGACGAAAGAAATGGCCCAACCCCCCCCATACACATGTACATACACACGTCCACACACGCAAATATACATACCTACACAGCTTTCCATATATATATATATTTTTTTTTTTTTTTTTTTTATACTTTGTCGCTGTCTCCCGCGTTTGCGAGGTAGCGCAAGGAAACAGACGAAAGAAATGGCCCAACCCCCCCCATACACATGTACATACACACGTCCACACACGCAAATATACATACCTACACAGCTTTCCATGGTTTACCCCAGACGCTTCACATGCCTTGATTCAATCCACTGACAGCACGTCAACCCGATACCACATCGCTCCAATTCACTCTATTCCTTTCCTCCTTTCACCTCCTGCATGTTCAGGCCCCGATCACACAAAATCCTTTTCACTCCATCTTTCCACCTCCAATTTGGTCTCCCTCTTCTCCTCGTTCCCTCCACCTCCGACACATATATCCTCTTGGTCAATCTTTCCTCACTCATTCTCTCCATGTGCCCAAACCATTTCAAAACACCCTCTTCTGCTCTCTCAACCACGCTCTTTTTATTTCCACACATCTCTCTTACCCTTACGTTACTCACTCGATCAAACCACCTCACACCACACATTGTCCTCAAACATCTCATTTCCAGCACATCCATCCTCCTGCGCACAACTCTATCCATAGCCCACGCCTCGCAACCATATAACATTGTTTGGAACCACTATTCCTTCAAACATACCCATTTTTGCTTTCCGGGATAATGTTCTCTGAACTGTCCACACATTTTTCAACGCTCCTAGAACTTTCGCCCCCTCCCCCACCCTATGATCCACTTCCGCTTCC